>NC_066869.1:21176081-21453581 GCF_022985175.1 Labeo rohita | reverse complement strand
TCCCGGCAGCAGACGCCGCCTCGCTAATGTACGTTAGCCTCTATGGGGTGAATAATTTGTTCTCTGTGTCAGAGACAGCCATCTGCACGGCCAGCACCTCCTCCCCTGCTTATTTGCTTGACTCATTTCTGGAACAGTCTGGGATAAATGTGCCCGATAGGCGCCTGGTGAACTCTTCCCTAACGGCCCAATCTGGAGACGAAGCCATTGAGCAGCTCTTACAGGAAATAGAGGAGCTTTAATGTGATAAGGCCAAGGTCAGAGAGCGAGCAAAAGGTAGACAAAGACATGCAAATTGAAAGAAAGACAGTAAGACAGAGATACACCAATTTTCTCCAGATTTGAAAGGAAAAGAGGATGATAGGCCACTAGTCCCCAAGGTCATGTTATTTTGCAAGTCACTTTAAAACATAAAAATATAACAAATGTTTAGAGATGTAGCAACACACTCACATCACATTTCCGTTAGTTACATAATACTGACCTCACATTAGGATACTGTCATGACAGTTTAAACAAAGCCAAAATAGTTAAAATGGTAACTTTTTGACATTTCACAAAGTTTTTGAACAGTAAGATTTTTACTGTCAAAGAATGACAGTTTTAACAAAAAGCCAAAATATGTTTGCAAAAAAGATGCTTTAAATTTATCAAAGGGATGATAAAGTCATTTATAATATTACAAAATATTTCTATTTCAGATATATGCTGTTCTTCTAAACTTTCTATTCATCAGCGAAACCTGAAAAACAATTTACTAAGCTGTTTTCAACATAATAATAATAATACTAAATGTTTTTTGAGCAGCAAATCAGAATATTAGAATGATTTCTGAAGGATCATGTAACTGGAGTAATGATGCTACAAATTCAGCTTTGAAATCACAGAATTAAATTATATTTTAAAATGTCTTTAAATAGAGAACTGTTATTTTACATAGTAAAAATATTTAAAAATTTCATTGTTTTAGCAGTACTTTGGATCTAATGAATGCAAGCTTGGTGAGCAGAAGTTCTTTAAAAATCTTACTATTCAAAAACTTTTGACTGGTACATTATGTACTGTTAATTAACCAGGATAGAAATATTCATGATTCTGCTTAGCTAAAAATACAAAACAGTGTTAGATACAAAAGCTCCGTAAAAGCGTTTAATACTGTGCTTTATGAAATAATGTATTTATATTAGATGTATTAATAATAATTAATAAACATGGAAGTTCAAATATGAAAGGTTTATCATATGTGATGTATTCTTTGTATGTGTGTTGATCCGTGAATAAAAGTCTCAATTAAACCTGTCTAAGCTTTATTTTTTTTTGGTAAACCATACACAATAAATATTGTCGTTATCCATGATGGATATCACATTTTTGTATGGCGATATGTATTTTTACACCCCTACATATGAGGTTCACCATTGTGTTATATTTAATACTTGAAACTGACTCTTTAATCAGCTCCAAAAAATTGGTGGTTATGGCATTTATTTTATTTTATTTCCAGGATAATGGAAAAAAGGTATGGAGAAGAGAACGTGAGTATATGTGAGATACACACTACTTTTTTAGTTGTTTTTTTTTTTTTGTTGGTTTTTTTTTTTTATTTCTTTAATTGTGCATTAACAGACAACAAACACTTAATCAGATTAGCCCCTGATGCCACTGACATTTCTTAAAGCCAGCGGCTGAAATCAGCAGTGTGCAAATGTTTTGGCTAATGTGCAACGCTCTTCTCCGTTTGAATTAATTGTCTTAATTATGGCTGTTCCGTCCTGCTGTGCACACACAAAAAGGCCCTCTGCTGATGCTAAGGCAACACACACAGACACACACACACTCCTCTCCCCTTAGGACAACAGTGATGTCAGCCTGCTGGGAAATAAAGATAGAAGTTCTATGATTTGTAACAATAGAAATGTAACAAGCTCCCTACCTAGACGGCATTTTAAGCCACACTTCCAAAGCAACCAAAGTCATGATAACCTATAACTAGGGCCCTATGATTTCCGCGATGCAGAAAACATGGACGGAATTTACTGAATAACGCGGAATGTCACTGAATTTTCAAAGTTTGAATGAATAAATCAAAAATAGGTCATTACACTTAAATCAAACCGCAATATGGACTAGTATCTGTAAATATTATGCACCAAAAATACCATTTAAATGTGAATCCTGCTTGTTCTGCGTGCTTCTGTATTAATGAATGGAGCAGACAAGCAGTTTTGTTTACTACGCACATAGAAACGAGCGTGACGTTTGCGGTAATTTCAGCGTCTGTCGTCTCACTAAATGAGGACATAAATACATGAACAATATATGCTGCGAGTCACTTTATAAGCATCTGACCATTCCATTTTAGGAAAACTAGCATTATATCATATACACACAGAAGTGTAAAGGTAGACGCGGCAACCCATCAAAATAAAAGTCTGGTTTAACTTGAAGACACTGCGCCAGATATATATTACTACTATTACTACTACTACTAAAATGAAACATTATTTTTTAGGGTATAATCACACAACATTTCTTCCATGTTTTAATTTTAATATTAAATTCCCCTTTGTTTGCCAAAAAAAGCTTAATTTTCAATAATTAAAAGATAAACAAAATTAACGTTTTATGCCTTCATTTGATAACCAGAACATTTTAAATACACAACAGAGAATTTCTGAGGGTAAAAAAACCTTTCACAAGGCTATTTTAAGAATAAATGAGAATAAACTGAGTATACATTCACATAATTACACATTCTAAAACAGAATTTGATAACAATAAAACATATGGTGAGAAAAAATAAAACATTTCATAGGGCCCTAAACATGTCATTTTTGATAAACCATTATTAAATTGATGTGAAATTGTATAAGTTTCATGAAATTAATTACTTAGACATGCTCTTTGATTAAAAAAATAATAATTTAACCATTAAAAAGGAGTTGAGAAAAAATAAAATGGGAAAAAACTGAATCCAGAAAAATCAAACCAGAAAAAAACAGAATTTGGAAAAAAATAAAACGGAATTTGGGAAAAAATAAATCTGATTTTTTTTTCTGTGCTGTCATGCCATTAATTTAGCAACATGCTGACATTAAACCATCCATTTTAAAAATATTTTGAATAATAGCATAAAAAAGCCTTAATAGCTACACTCAATAAAAACAATAATGTCTCATCTGTATAGAAGAGAGGAGCTTTTCAATGTATACTATGAAAGTGTGCTGTAACTTCCCAAAATACTTACAGAAAGATCCGTTTCATTAAGCAGTTAAAGGGAACAACTATTTACTTTCAATAAACTAAAAGCACAGGTCATATAGAGCAAATGCAGAGCAGGAGGAGAAAATGTTGCTTTTGCAATCAGGCTGACTGCCATTCCATTTACATGTGTGGCCTTTTTTTTTTCATGCAAGCCTGTTCCACCCCCCAAAAATATGTAGCTTTTAATAAAGAAATGCATGGCAGGCAAGAAAACTTTACAGAGAAAGTAAAGAATCAATTGAATATGTGACTCAAACATATCTTAGAAAGCTCTGATGCTCCAGCTGTCAAGAGTAAAAGCGTTTTCACACTTACATACCAACACACTGACATATATTTAGGCAAGCATGGACACACCAACAGCAGTCTTCATATTAGAACCCAGCTAATCCAGACAATTTACAATCTGTCATTCTGACGATGGTATTCAAATGCTTTTAGGTAATTACAGTAGTGAAGGTAGATAGATGTGGGAGAATGAGACCACTCAGCTTCCTCAATGAAAACCACAGTGACCCAGAGAAGGCGAGGCTACCGATTTAAAGTGTCAGCTTTGCTGAAATGATGATGCACGGCACACCAGACTGTGTTGGCCACTAAAACATGAGCCTAAAGTAAAAGGAAAGATGTATGCAATTTTTTTTTACAGCACCTGTGATGCAAAATGTACTTTTTGTTCCTGAAACTAGTTCAAACTAGTTGGTTTGTCTCTCAATCTGCTCCCTAGTTTAGCTGTAAGTACTCTGTGCAAGGATTAGAAATGTGAATCCTCCACCCCCTGCCCCAGTTTCAGCATTTCCTCACTCTTATCCATGTTTCAGAGAAACTGTTCCTTTAATAAATGAGTATCTAGATAATGGGTATCTTGAAGACAGACTCCTAGTACTACAGTTTGGAACCCCTGCAGCAAGACTGAAAAAAGGACGTCTTCTCACTCACACCCACATGGACATACACACACATACACACACTTTCTCACCTATGCCCACTCAAGCTCGTCTCATTAATAAACTCTCTCAGGGCTTGGCAGGGCGCAGTGCAGCCGCAGGTTCACCGTGCCAACAGTGGGCAATGCTGGGCCAGACATTATTGATGACCCGCTGTGCCAGCCCGGGAGCGGCTGACAGACCGTGAAGAATTAAGGTCAAAGCCTCACCTATCTGATGGTGTAGGAGAGAAGCAGCGGAGGAAAAGGAGAGAGGGCAATGTCTTGAGGTGCAAAATTCACAACTGAGAAATCAGAAATCGGTTTGACGTAATAAATTATTTGATCTCTTCCCAAACAACCTCATTCACAAAATTGTTTTTAAACTTGCAAACCTAAATTTAAGATTTATGTATTTGAATTGCATATAAAAATCCATTAATTATATTGTAAATATATCAAAACTTAATTTTTGAATAAGTTTTTGAATATTTTAAATATTTTAAATATTTACATGTTTTTTGTTTTGTTTTGTTTTTCCTGATTCCAGATTTTCAAATAGTTGTATCTCAGCCGAATATTTTCTCATCCTAACAAACCACACATTAATGGAAAGCTTATTTACTCAGCTTTATGCAACTTCTCAATTTCAAAATATTGATCCTCATGACTGGTTGCTAGCCATATTTATTGCAATTTCAAGCAACTTGAAAAAATGCATTTTTAAACTAATATTATTTAAATAAAATCAAATAAATACAAAGGGTTAATAATAAATGATGCTATAACTGATTGATTTTTTTTTTTTCCCAAAAAAATATTTTTCTTGTTGGTTTAATTTACGTATGCCTGGGAAATATGCATCACATCAAGTTTATTTTCTGTTTGATAAAACTGTATAATCCAAATGGATAGAAATTTTATGTTTATTTAAATATAAATCACAGAGCCTTTTAATTTTTTTTTTTGTTGTTGTTTTTTTTTTTTTTGGAGTGTGCTGTGATTTGTTTAGTCCAAACCGGAGTTCAATTACAGTTTCAAACCAACCAAACTCTTTTGACGAATAGACTCCAAACGCTCTAGTGACCTCCGCTCCTTATATTGTTTTAATATTAACCATCGGCAAAGCAGTTTCGAATTTGTCAAGGTTAAAATCCATTCAACTATATACCACCACACAGGAGATCAGCTCTCCTGATCAAAAGATCTACTATCAGAACCATTTTTCTGTCTGGCTTGTGTAAACAGCCTGTCGAGCTTCTATAAATTGGACTCAGCGGCCCCCGTTACCCTCGTGTTTACAGGATAGGGCCGTAAAACCCAGACAGACTAATAGCAACAGCTCGTATCAGATAAATTGACGAGCGGTCGCTCTGATCTGTGGGTTGAGGAGGAAAGCAGGGTCTTATTGGTCCGATAAGAACAATTAATGCCATTTGTGGCACTATTGCAGGTTAGAAACAACACTAATCAGATTTACAACCACCCTGACCATAATCTGGCCACACGTGTATGTCCTCTATCAGCTTGATTTCTAGTCAGTAAGCGGAGAGATGACTGATCTGATTTGGCCTTGCTGATGTTTAGGTAAAGAGATCGTTTACCCTTAAATACAAAATTACATTTTACTTAAAATTAATATAAAGGAATGCATATCAGAATCAGAATCAACAAGCAATACAATATAATAAGAAACAGTAAAATTAAACAGAGCCAACTTCTGAAATTGCACACTTCATCTTCAAATGCTTTCAAGTTATTTGTATTATATTGGTTTAATTGCAAAAGTGAAGAATGGACTTCAGTGCTTGCCATTTGTCAAGATTGTGGGTGTTTAATGGAGGTCATGTTAACCATTAGCCATCATTCAAATTCCAGACAGACTTCAGTTTCCAAGAAAAAAAAAAGTACATTGCTTACCTCGCCGACAATGTCTAAGGTCATATAAATTCAAACGGTATTTATTATGAGACACTGTGCTGTTCTGTTATTGTACATGTCCTGTATAGCAAATTAAATTCTTTGTTTACCGAATCACTAAGCATTCGACTTTGTTAAACATAGTGATTTGATCTCAGAGACACAAACACACAGAGTCCACAAGAAAAAAAAAATGCTAAGTCATTCCACTCTCACATCTGTCTGTACTGTGGGAAAAATAAAAGAGAGTGAAAAATGCAGAACCAGGGTGGATAATCTCATGCATCATGCATGACCCCGATGCCTTGGTCTTGACACCTACATTTATGTTTCATGTTTCTTATAGTAAACCAGGGAGGACAATAAATGGGGGCGAGACGGACATTGATTTTCACCCGTCGAAGGGGTGTGCATGCAACCATGCTGAAACATTGGGGCGATATGACTTATTTATAAATGTTTGCATGTTGACAGAAAATATTTATGGAGCTCTGAGCTCCAAACAGAAAAGGGATTAAAACTACACAATTGGTGCTGCTGATGGGATAAAGACCTGCAGAGGAACGTTAACAAAGATTGATGAAGGATTATCACGTGTGAGGCAGCCATGCGTGGGGGAATGTGAAAGGACCCAAAATGGCAGACATCATTGTTAAATTTATGCTCAGTAGATTCATCAAGGTCTTGTAGCCACGGATTTTGAATTATGGTAAGTGTGTACTAAATATACAAGATCAATTAAAGGAAATTTGAAAGTGTTCTGTAATGCAGACCAGTCGTTCCCAACCTCAGTAAGTAAGGCTCATCATCACTGAACAAGAAATATGTCTATTTTAATTTGTATTGTACTAATTTCACTTAGCAGTCTCTTCATTATAATCAAAATTTTCATTAGAACGATGACTCACTTCTATACAAGAAAAAAAATCAATGAGGGCAAAAATAACAGACTCACCAAGAGCTTTCATTCAAACTAAAGCAGTTTGAGAAATACAATTTTATTTTACAAGTGCATTTAGTTAAAGCATTTAGATAATGCTTTGACTGTCTGAAAGATTTGCTGGGATGGAAATAGTATTATCATCCACATAAGCTACTGAATTCCAAACTAACAAATATTGCACTGTTCAAAAGTTTGGGATCGGTAAGATTTTTAATGTTTTTACAGGAATCTCTTCTGCTCATCAAGGTTGCATTTATTTGATATATCAAAGTGATATATGCTGCCATATATATATATATATATATATATATATATATATATTTTTTTTTTATTTTTTTTTTTTTTTGGAACCTGGAACTTTTTGGAAACTTTTTCCAGGATTATTTGATGAATAAAAAGTTACAAAGAACAGCATTTATTTTAAATAGACTAACACTATCTATAAGTCTTTACTATCACTTTTTATTAATCAATATATTAATTTCTAAGAAAAAAGAAAAAAATCCTGACCCCAAACTTTTAAAAAGTAGTTTATATTGTGAAAAAGATTTGTATTTTAAATAAATGCTGTTCTTTTTGACATTTTATTCATCACATTTTAATCACAGATTCCAAAAAATATTAAGCACAACTGTAATAATAAACACTGATAATAAATCAGCATGTTAGAATGATTTCTAAAGGATCATGTGACATTGAAGACTGGAGCAATGACTGAAGAAAACTGAGCTTTGCATCACAGAAATACATTCTAATTTAAAGTATATTAAAATCGAAACCCATTATTTTAAACTGCAATAATATTTGACAATATTACTGTTTTTTTTTTTAATAAAAATAAAAACAGCTTTAATGAGCATAAGAAACTTCTTTAAAAATATTACTGATCCCAATCTTTCGAACAGCAGTGTATTATTTAGCTGATTTATATACATGTAAAAGCCAAATATAAGACTTTCAATCTAATAAGAAATAAAGAGGCTCTTTTAAATCAAAATGTCTGTTGTATACATTTAACATAACTGATTCTAAGTCTAGTGTTTGGCAATCACTGATGTAGACAAATGATTTTAGTTTGACAATACAAAAGCACACGTGGGCAAGTAAAAGCATATAAGTGACTGTAATTAAATTAAATATGTCAACTCAGTTTATGTGTGCATTATCATTACTAACCTATTAAGGGGCAAAAAAGCAAAACAACTGACAACAAGAATAATAACAGTAGCAATAAACCCGAATGATTTGATTCTTGTTTAAAGGCAAACGGCAGGCCCATAAGTCAGCGTCCTTCTAAACATCTCCTTTATTCTCAATGTTCTCTCTCCACATTCCTCCAGCTCTTTCACTCTGATTTCTGATTGAACGGTTCCACATGGTTTACCCCTACAGCCCAGCATGCACTTCTCCACCCGCCTCCTTCCGCTCGGGCCGCGGGATGAACTGCATGCTCCATCGCCCAGCCGAGTTCACCCCTGCATTCATAACGCTAACATATGTAGCGTGCTAACATAGTTAGAGCCCTGCTCCTCAGATCCATGTCTGCCCGTTTAACGCAATTACACTCGATTCCACAGCTCCATCCACCTATCAATGTCAATCGCGTTAGCTGCTCTCACCACAGACGGCTCTTAAGGGTGGGGGGGCGTGGTCAAGCCGAATCTCGGCAGGGTGGATGGGGAAGTGCCATCACAGCTAATGCGATGGGCATGTAGCTCTGAGAGCTTTTATTACATTAATTTGTCTCGAGTTAATTCCATCTCATCCCCTTAATATGAAATAGCCTAAAAACCCAATTAAATCCCGGTTGGCTGCATCACCTCGGCAGAGAATGGCGTGGCCTTGCGGCATGGACGCGCATCCCCATGCATCGACGTGAGCGTCTCGGGACCCACTCGAGTGGCGGGTGTTCTGATTCATGGCACGATGCCTCTGAAACGTCCTTAATTGAAAGCGAGCATGACTGTTGGCAGACAGCAGTTTCCTGACTTTATTAAAGGAAGCCCGCAATGAGGATGCCGAGGGAATGTTGACGTCAAGACAGAGCAGAAAGCTAATTCACCGGATGGACGCTGAGACTTTTTGAGACTGGCTGATGTTTTTCGCTCAAGTGATTATTTAAAGAGCGGAATGTGCATGACTAAGAGCCAACCAGACATGTTGACCTGTCATGCGCCAGTACACTGTGGTTATGTGGGACTACCTGTTCAAATGACACTCAGGCATATCTGACAAAAGTCAAATTCTGAAAAGGGTAAGTAAAAATATATAAGATAAAAATACAATAGAAAGAACAGAAAATCAACTACACTTTAAGAATGGTATTCAGACTTAATAATACAACATGTCACTCTGGATAATTAAACACTGTTTAAATTAATAGTTCACCCAACAATTAAATTCCCCTTATGGCACTCAAGGCTTTTTTTAATCCTTAATCTAAATGCACGAGTCAATGAGATTTTCAAGTACAGAAACAGAGATTTTGAATATATCAAAACCAATATCCATTTCTCTGTACATTACTATGTTGTGATGCCTATGTGTACATTTATTTTATTTTTTATATTTTTTGTTATAGTTGCAGTTTTGAAATGTTGCATACTTTTAATATTATCATTTTATTGGTTATGAAGCATGAAAACATTTATCAGCTTAATGGAATTTTAATATCAGTTTATTCACACTTCAAATGTGTATTCACACTTGAAATATATATATATATATATATATATATATATATATATATGTTTAATTGTCCTAAGTGCTGTATATGAATCTTTTTGTAGCACGTTGAGATTTTCTTTAACATGTAATGTGCTTTATAAATAAAGTGTATTATTATTATTATTATTATTATTATTATTAAAAAAAGTGCATAAATGATTTGAAGAACTTTGTTTTAAACTTTTGTGGTGTTTTCTTGTCCTTTCTGGAACTTTAAAAATCCAAGGTCACTCTAAGTGCAGTCTTTGAATAGAAAGAGTCAATATTGATTGAAAGTTCTACTTTATGTATCATAGAAAGAAAAACACACACACACACAACATACCGGAGGTGAGAAAAGGTTTTAAGTGAACTATGCATTTAAAAACAACACTGACTGAACAAAATGAAAGAACTCACCCTTCCACAACACAACCACACAAGCTTCATCTCAAAAGGTGACTTCGTGTTTCTATATGAGGTGATTCAATAGCTATTTTCAACACCACAGTTAATTTCAATGTGGTTTTACAAGAAATGAGCAGCTTCAATCCTTTACATACAGGGATACAGGTATACATACAACATTCTAAGCATATTGATACGAACACCAAGAAAACAGCTGAATGACCAGCGAGTCATTCAGAGGAAGTAAATAGACAAAGAAAGGCACCATAGCAAGATTGATTTTGCCCTGTTTGGATTCACACTCAGGCCTTTAAACCCTGCTAACCCCAAGACTGATACACAACCAGACACAAAAACACACGGACAGGCTCAAACCAAAACAAACAAACCCAAAATGAAATGAGAGAGGTGCTTGCTGAGCCTGAAGCAAACAAATGTAACGAAAAAAAGAGTGGAACAAAAAAAGAGAGAATAAGAAGACCTCCACATACTAACACATGCTCACCCACACAAAACATTTTCAATGCACACAGACAGAGCAAAACTCAGAAATTTTAAGTAGACATGAGTGCATGTTTGCTCAAACACACATAGAAAAAAGTAAGAAAATGACAGCTGGTAAGAGGGTAGAAAATGACACATCTCCCACACACACACGCACGCACACACAATCCACCCTCCCTTGACTCACAAAGCAATGCGAAGACTATTTTCACTCTCATCAGCGTTCAGTAATGAAGCAGTACCGTAGAAAACATGGCCACCGAGTGATTTATCATCATTCTGAGCCCTATTTCATTCCCCTGATTACTGCAGGCAGCAAACATGAGGAGCAAATTAATGAAAATGTTGGGGAATTATAAACTCCTACCCTGCCGGAATTATCTCGCATAGCGGTGTTGAATTAAGCCCTTTGACTATATGGGGACCAATTTTGTTTTCTAACCTGCAAACCTCTCTTTTGGGGAGGCAGGGACAAGAGTCGCTGGCAGTTTAACACAGATAGAGCCAATGCTTGGGAGGAACACGAGGGAGAAAAAAATGTAAAAGAAATGCACCTCTCGCCTGCGTCCTTCTCTCCTTGCATTACCAGAGCAAGGCCAAGGGCCAGCATGCAGGCAAGAGTCCTTGTAAAGGAAATTGGGAGATAAAAGGTCCCTCCTTGAGAGTTTGCAACTGTGTGTCCTCTTACTTTTCTCATTACTGGTTTCAGATGCCTTTGTGAAAGTGCAGAGGATCTACAAAAGTCAAAAGTTCATATTGCCCCCACAGTTATGGCACTTTTGTGCCATAAAACTATTACATTTATGTCTGATAGCTGATCACTGATATATTAATTTAATTAAAAGCATATAAATTAGAATATATAATTAAAAAAAATAAATACATGAAAGTAAACTAAGAATAAAAAAATAAAAATTATGAAAATAAGAATTAATTAACATAAAACAAAAACTAAAGTAATTTTTTTAAAGCTATAGGTGAATTAAGGTATTGTGATATGCAGTATGATCAACAGATTATCAAGTTTAACAATATTATTAAATTGTTACTGTTTTAAAAATTAATTTTAAGTGGGTTAGATGACAGCAGCAGTGTATGATTAAAAAATCCAATGTCAACCAATACAGAAAAAATCTGATCATACATACAATATACATACACTGCTGTTCAAAAAGATTAATTAAATTGGTCAAAAGTAACAGTAAACCACTTTACATTGTTACAAAAATGAGAAAAATATATATATTTTAAAATTTCATCATAGAATCTGGGGGGGGGGGGCTTTACAGAAATAAATTACATTTCAGCAATCACACGAATAAATTACATTAAAAATTCTACTAAAAAAATAATTTTGTCTACTGTATTTTCAACCAAGTGCAGCCTTGGTGAGCATAAGAGACTTCTTTCAAAAATCTTTCCTAACTCCAAACTTTTGAATGTTGCGTTGTTAATATTGAGTGTTATACCAATTATACCAATAAAGCATTATACCAATATATCAGGCATCCCTACTATTGTGCACTAAAACAGTGCAGATAGCACGCTTCGTAAACTACGCTCTGAGTCTGTGCTTGTGTACGCCTCTCATTGGTAGAGCAAAACAAGCCAGGGGCATTAGGGCCTGACAGATGGAAGGGAGGGTACAAGTCGCTATGGGAAAAGACTGATGGATCGCACCATACAGGCCGCTTAATAGGGCGTAAGTGTGGAATCTGGCTGGAAAGAGGCTCCCGATGAAGAAGTGAGTGAGGAACACTGCAAAAACAAACCTGAACTGCCTAAGGTGGTCTTTGATTTGTGATGACCCTAGAAAGGTCAAGTCTAGTGAGGACGTTTATTATAAGCAAAAAAGACATCTACCACAAGAGCACAATAAATTCAGAGGATGAGCCACTAACCGAGACATTTCTTCTACCCTGACATTGGTAGAAAAGATCTTTTAGGAAGAATTTCAGAAATAGTGATCTGATGTAACAATCCAATGCAAGTCTTGACATTAAGTCAGCTTGACATGCTGGGAGCGAAAGCTTAATTGTGAGAAATGCTTATGGACTGCTTGATTGCTCGACACTAATTAGGTCTCTCTGTCTGCTACCTGTGACAATGTCAGCTTCACCTGCCTGGGGAACAGTTATAAAGAATATGAGAGTTACGATAAACCAAATGAGAGCATATGCATCCTCGGAGGGAAAGTTCATCCAAGAATGAAAATTGTCATAATTTTTTCAGCCTTTTTTCTTTTTTGGCTGAACACAAAAGAAGATCTTTAAAAAAAAAAAAAAATGTCTATTAACTTTAGAAGTGTGCAATATCACAATTTTTGATTCAAAATCTGCTTTTGATGAAATAATGTAGTATTGTGCTACAGCACATTTTCTATCAGTGCATACTTTATTGTTTTACAGAAGAACAGCAAAACTACAGTACTAATATTTATGGCTGTCTTTTTTATTCTAAGATAAACTATAGCAGTTGTATTTTTAATTGATTTCATTTCCATTTTTAATATGCAGTTTGTATATATATATATATATATATATATTTTTTTTTTTTTTTTTTTTTTTTTTTACTTTGTAAAAATGTATTTTAATTTGTAATCTGTATTTTATATTAATTATGGTATTTTTACTTGTTTTTATGAAGTAGTTTGTATGTACAGTATTGTCTTTTTTTATAGAACTTTGTGTATTATTTTGTTTTAGCAGAAAACTGCTGGGAGATCTTAAAGTCTTTCTTTTGTTGAAGAAAGATTTGTATTCTTCGGAACTCACTGAGTCATACTTCAGGTAGGAAAATATGGAAATCCTTACAAAAGCAAGAAGAATTAAATTACATCCTTCCAAATTGTTTATTTTGGGGCAAAGCAACAAAGAATGTGTCATGTTATATGGAGTGTTTCATGCATGATGCTACAACAGAAACCTTGTCAGCAAGGAGAAACCAAAAGAAGGAAGAGGAGAAGATGATGTCTAATGAGGTTGGAAAGATCGAGATGGGAAAGTTAAACAAGCGGCAGGAGCTATCAAGTAGAGTTGCAGATAAAGTCTTGGAAAACCAGAAGCTGCACTCGTCTCTTCAGATGCAGAAAACAAATGCTCACGAGTCCAGGTTCCCTGCAGAATATCACGCTGCTAGTTTCTCTCCAGTCATCGGTAATGGACGCAAGAGATGCCAAACATACAGCATACTTCCAAATGCTACAAACACCAGTTGTAGCCAACAGCTATGAAAGAGACCTCAATCTTGAGATAGGCTAGAAAAGAACCGAGATGACTCAACGTTCTTGCAGCCAGGCTAACAGAACAGCGAAAGTCGTGCTAGCAGAAGTAGAGAGAGCAAATCACAGGAGATGTTTGCAGGAGACGTTGCTTGAAAGCTTGGAGGGGAATGTGTGATATGCATGTGTATTTTTGTTTGTGTCTTTGGGGGCAGGTTTTGCACTGATGCAGACGAAGTGAGACGACGTATGGTGAGAGTGAAAGAAAGGTTTTTTTTCTTGTGCATGCTGTGGGTTATTTTCTCTGAAATGACTGGTCTTGTCCAGTGAGACGGTGTCTAGCACTTGCCAAATCGAGGCATCAAAGCGCTTGTGTGGCTGGGAGGACACTATGCAGAGGCACCAACAGTCACATGACATTATCGTGTCATGTCATGACAGCTTGTTATTAGCTATCCTAGGGAAATGGGCAGAAAGTCACAACATTCTGTAACTTTTCTATACCATTCTAGAATTCTAGACCTTTCATTTTAATAATAAAAAAATAAAGTTCTGAAGCTTTTTGAACCATAGAGTCAAAGACTTACAGGCACAGTTTGTAATTTTACCCACTAGAGGGCGCATATTCAAAACAAAAAAAAAGGCGTAGTTTGCTGACGCCGTGATTGAGTGTGGAATCATGGGAGCTGTTGTCTTCATCCCCACAGCCGATGCAATCTGAAGGGACATGGGCAGAAATCATGTTCATGGATGAGCTAATGTATTAAAGATTTATTAACATCACTGTAGTATGAAGCAGGGTGGAGCTGAAAGCTGTGGAAGCAAAACAAGGCCGCTGGCGCAAATTGCTAATGAGAGACGAGCACGATACATGGATCAAAAGCAGGAGAGCTTTTATTATGCCACAGTCGACCGCTTCTACTCCTTTTGGTCATGCATATGTGGGCTACAACAGCTGTGTTTTATCATACTAGAGACATATGGGTTGAAAGTTCTGTTATAATGCTACTCTGTGAGTTTGTCAACTGTCTAATAAAATGCATAACACATTAAAGCGTCTTTGTTGTGTACTCAATAAAAATGGAAATTGAGGGTGTATGATGTCATTGGCAGACAACGCAATGACAATTCTCTGGATTTAAGCATTCTTCAAAACATTGTTTACATATAATGTAAGTAAAATATATAACACTGTTCTAGTGGTTTTTGGATATTTTAACAAAAAAAAATCTAACATATTGTGCCTTTAAACCGAGTTACAATATCAACTCTTTTCACAAAAACAAATCAGATCAGTACATAATATAATATAATGTAATAATATAATATAGTATAATATAATATACAACAGTTGCTGTGCATTATTTTTTTTTTTGGTGGTTACTCAGTCTTTTGACTATGAATAAGTCATTGAGCCATTCACTCAAATGATTTGTTCAAAAATGCTGATTCATTTAGGAATTAATTCAGTTTGCCTGAATTCAGAAACAAAAGAAGTAGTTTACTAGTTGCTATTCCAAATTGAGCTTGTCTTTATGAATGAGTCACTGATTTATTCACTTAATTGATTTGCTCAAAGACACTTCAAACCAACCGATCGAAAAAAAACAACACTATGATGTTCAATACAATTTGACTGCTTCTAGTCTTCCTATCATGTCCATAGCCCATACTGGACTATCAGCTTTGAAACTAACAATATTCTAGTGTTCTCCTAACAGTAAGAGTTTCATAAACTGTAATGACTAAGACTGTATGAACTAAATATATTGAAGATTTATCCTTCATTACACGTTTGTTTGTTTCTCCAGTCAAGTACTCTTTAGACTAAGAATGGCTCTCCCCATAATAACAACAGAAGCCAACTTGTAAGTAACAAATTATGGTTCATGATTGATATAACATTAAAGCCCATATGCTATGTAAAAAAAAAAAAATCTGATGCACATAAAGTGCTGGTGCCCTAAGTTTTCAAATTAAGTCACTAAATTGCATCTTCATCCACCCCCAGTACTGCAGTATAGAGTAGGAGGTGACACCAAATCTCGTAAGTGCTTCTAATCTATCCATCCCATTGTTTCTATTTCCTTCTCTATCACTCGTTGATCTGCAGTTCTTCTTAAGTATTCCTTTGGGTTGCACAGGCTCCGTGCTCATGTGGCTGGTAGCAGCACTGTTAGGCTGATGGAGTGTTCGGAGACCCTGCTTCTTGATCAAGTCTTTCTGTGTAGCCCCCCCGGAGGGCCGAAGAACATAGGCATCCATCTTCTTTAAACGCAGTGTGACCGCCGGAGTGCCACGTCCCGCTAAGTGTAAGATTAAGCTCTGCTAACCAACTCCCTAAATCCTCTTTAGTGCACTGCAGGCCAGGCTACGAGGCGAACCACCACACCCACAAACCCCTGGACCACCTCAACCTTTAGCCACAAGCCCGAGATCCCTTGACCCAGGTCAGCAATGCATTACTCCAACCGATCAATTGATAGATTGGCCTGTCTGTGCTGCCGTAACTAAATCAGCCAATTCTGATGATTCAGCATTGGTCTGGGAGCCTGGGCGGGTGTCACCAATCAACGATCACCACCGGCCAGGACAAGTATGGACATTCTCCTGTCACTTGAACTTAATTTATTGCAAACCAGCACATTGATCAAGCTTGTGCCGTTCCACAAGTCGTTCAGGCTTGAGCTTGAAGAACGATTAGAGCAAAAGGTGAAAGGACAGTGGCAGAAGTCGAAAAGGTTTTAGAAGAAACTGAACCAATGGTAATTTTGTGTACAGTGTACAAATCAAAAACCACTTCTAGTTTCCTTGCTGTACCTATAATTCCCAGAAGCAAGATGTCAATAACATTTACATGCAAACTTGCGCTATTCTATTCTACCTGAATACTGATGCATATAAAACATATCACAGATCTTTTGGGATCGTGTTGTTTTGTTTAGTTTCAACATATAGCATAGAGAATACAAAACAAAACAATAACAAATAAATAAAATGTTTTTTCAAATTTTTCGAAAAATGTTTTGCCTTCTCTTTAGCCTTGGGTTTAGATCGCTAGCATATACTTCCATGCCTGCAGCTGTAGCTCACTAGCAGAAACTACCAAAAATAATGAATCAACTTTAAGTGAGCTGAGAAACCACAGCAATTCAGCCTGAGGGACTAGAATGTTGTTACAACAGAAGAGCCGCGAAACACAGACAATACGATAACGTCACAACAAATTCACTCTATGCTAAGCATAAATGCATTTTTTTTTTTTAGATCAGAAGATCATAATTAGATAGAACTATACCACATTAAAAAGCAGGTATCAGAAATTAAAACAACAAAACTTTGTCTTGACAAAGATGCAAATACAAACACACCAAAAAAAAAAGGAAAAAAACATAAAATTAATACCTTGAGTGACTAAAAGTAATAAAAAAAATGTTTGCGTCCTAGCCACGCAAACACATTTCCTCCCAGAGCAGTAGCTTGTAATTGGACTGCTGATGTGATATTCATCTCCACTGGCGTAGTGTTTTGACTAAAGGGGCATCGCTAATCGAATGAAAGGTTGTATTTAATATCCCTCTGTTCCTGTATGGTGCTTGAGCACACCAGCACTAAGAAACATACATTAGATTATAGCTGGGCAGAAGCCATTGATTACTGCATAGCGTCAGAGCCAGACAGCCCCATTGATACCATAGAGATCAATATTACAAAACACTTGCCAATGGCTTTGTGACACCTGTTTCAAAGTAACTGAC
Source organism: Labeo rohita (assembly GCF_022985175.1). Classification (NCBI taxonomy): domain Eukaryota; kingdom Metazoa; phylum Chordata; class Actinopteri; order Cypriniformes; family Cyprinidae; genus Labeo; species Labeo rohita. Next base: position 21,435,933 of record NC_066869.1, on the reverse strand, counting down.
ATAGACACACACACAACCACACCACTTTGATAATTACACAGGATTATCTGCTTTGAAGCCATTTACTTGAGTCAAGGATATCAAACACCAATAGACACATAAAAGAAGAGACTGTGAAAGACAAAAGGTCAGAGTATTGATTTATCAAAGAATATTAAGACCCTTTAACTGGTGAACTTTCTCAAGATGAACAGTTAGTATCTGTCCAACAGGGACAGAAGGTCAGAAGACAATATGGAGAATTTTAGTTATGTATACGCAAACAGTACTGTTCAAAAGGTAATGGTCAGGTTTTTTTTTTTTTTGAAAGAAGTTAATACAGCAAGGATGCCTGATATCGATCAAAAGTACAGATATAATGTTTGTATTTCTTTTCATCTATTCATCAAAGAATCCTGAAAAAGGATCATGTGACACTAAAGACTGGAGTAATGGCTTCTGAAAATTCAGCTTTGTTATCACAGAATTAAACTACATTATAAAAACATACTGAAAAAGAAAACAGTAGCTGTAATAATATTTCGCAATATTACTGATTTTACTGAAATTTGATCAATTAAATGCAGCCCTGGGGAGCATAAACACTTCTTTCAAAAATCTTTGAATTTCAGTAGTGTATAAACACTATGAATTCTTCCAAATAAATTCAGTTGTATGCAGAGTCAAAATGTGATAATCCTGTCTTTTTTAACTGATCAGGCCTTTCCACACAGTTTCAGCTGGAGAAAAGTACAACATATCATCATACAAACTGAAATCGCTTTAGCCATCTTGGAAGTTTCATTCTGGAAGTTCTCATGCACAAAAGGCACTTAAAACTTCAGAAATGTACATAACCTGATATAACCTCACACAGCCTAAGTGTGCCATATGTGATGATGCTACGGTGTTCTATATAGAAAGCTCTTCATGTTCCTTGTCAGCACTGATAAATAAATAACCACTCTGTGGGAAACATTATGTGCATTTATATGGAATGTGTCTAATCCTTGAAAGGTATGTCTACTGTAACCACGGCTGTTTGAGGTAAAATGTCTGTTTTCTTAGGGATGATTCACAAGAAGGGCAGGATGTGCAAAAATAAAAGGAGAAAAAAGCCTACTCAATTAGTCTCCTCAAAAAACCTTTATAAAAACAGCATTTAAATAGCAATAGGGAGAAGTGAGTCACTAAACCTAAATCCAATTTGAAAAAAAAAATCTGATCTAAAAACAATTTGGACAAACTAAAAAAACACGCACTTAAAAAACTAGTCATCAAGCTACTGTATGTGGAAAATGTTAATCAGGACTTACATTGTTCATGTACTCGCTCAGCAGGTCTTGAAGGGCCTGGCGCACGGCGTTGCACTCGGCTACGATGCGTTCGCGGCGATCGTCACGTGTGCAAGAGGAGTCGGCCATGAGGGCGGCGCCACTGATGATGCTCTCCAGACGTTCCTCAAGTGACGGCCTGAAGCGAGCTTCACTGAATGTTAGTGGGTCCAAAATGATCTTATTCTGAAACAGAAAAAAGAAAAAAAAAGAAAAAATGGCCATGGTTATGAACTGAGTTTTAGTTTAAAACATTAAAAGTTTTAAACACCATTAGGAGGAATTACTTTTGCATTGTACTTTTCGGCATTGTGAGATATATCACCAATTGCATTTTTTTCTCCACTGACACTTGTCATAAGAAAAAGTTATAAAAACAACAACTTCAGGAACTTAGACAGGGCTCGACAGTAAGGAGCATGTCATGTGTATGGAAAAAAAAGAGCAGAGCAAGATCACGGCTCAATGCACGAAATATTGGAAATATTATCCTAAATATTGAAACGGGGGTTTATATGAATGTGTAAACTTTTAAGAAAAGTTTACACGCCATTTTCTTTTCATTTGCCCAAGTATGATGCATTTAAACGCTGCTTTGTTTACAAACCAAGGAAAGGTAATATCACTGTTATTCCATAAGCGCCACCTGCTGGCAGAGACTAAGTTTGCATTCTTTCAGTCTGTCTGCTGTTTTTCCCTAAAGCATCTTTTCATTTATAATAAAATATTAATGATAAAATAATTTTTTAACAAACAAATAATGTTTGAAATGTATATTTGTTGGGCTAGTAGGTTTTGCAGTGGAATCAAAATTGGAATAGAGTACTGTACAATTTAACTGGTATGTAAAAATTTGGTGTCATATAAGCTTATTATTTAAATAAAAGATAACATGAGTCAAAAACAATGATAACAGCAACTATTTTATTTTTTTTTTTTGTGGTAAGGCCAGTGAAAATTTTGACCGGGCAAGTAAAAATTTAAACCACTGGCCTCACTGGGCCAGTAGAAAAAATCCTTAGCATTGAGCCCTGTTTGATCTTTTAAAATGTATGTGTACAGTATGGAACAGCTTCACACAAATAGTGTTTTCATTCACACATTAATGTTACTTCTGTGTACAAATATTTTAATCATTCAAGGGACAATCATTCTGGGACAAAAGTTTATAGTGTGGGTATAAACACCAATGTCTACTCCGGTGATAAAAAATAAAGTAATTCATCTTTTGGAAGTATTTTGACACTTTTACCAGTAATTGGCAACAAGGGACTGTTTAAAATAAATATTTGTCATCAATCATTCATTCAAGACATTACTTCAAAAAGTGAGTTGTCATCAATAACAAAACAAGTCATTATTAATAATACACTGACTCCTTCATTAAATTTTTTTTCTATATTTTATATACATATAGAATCAAGTAAGAATGAGTAAAAAAATGGCATTTTCAATTTCTCCTGAACCGTATATGCTGGATAAAATATTTACACCCTATAGTCAGACATGAATTTTTGATGTACTGTATTAAACAAGCAAACGCAATCTTTAGATTATTGCCTTATACTACATGCCTTAGTCTCACACCTGTGAATAAAAAATCCCCCAGATGGTAGAGATTTTTGTGTAGCCGACAGAAGATAACAAGCGCTGTGAGATGTTCGCCATAGTTTCCATTAGCAAACCACTGAAGACGGTCGGTTGGAGCCCATATCCAGAGGCTGCTAAGGTGACCTTCAAGGCGAGATCCAGGGCCTCGGTTACAACCACATTGTGATTTAATGGGGCTTTTAAACACAGGATGCAGACTCAAGAACAGCCTCCCTTTTTATTGATGAAAAGTTGCTACCAAATACAGGCTTTATGATCTCTAGGGCTGGGATGGGAAAATTACCATATTGATAGTGGCGATATTATGTTTTACGGCTATATATGAATACGGCTTCGGCAGCAGTTTGCATTTTGTGGACTTTGCCGGTGCAGATGAGGTGGAGGTGGCATTTAGAGGAACCAGAGGTGGCTAGTGTCTGTGCCCTTTACTTTCGAGACTAATATTCAGAAAGCCACTTCAGCAGCTCAGACCTGGCGGTTAATAACGAGTTCACGGATCTCTCATCGTTTATATCTCAGCATGCACTTCCTGTTCTTTGGCATGTCCACAGGCAGGAAATGATGTTTGCGTCTTTTGCAATGTACGTGCTAATCTAGCAGCAGTACTGCCAGCTAACAGCAGCGCAATTAGAGAGAGAGAAAGACACAGAGACAGCCTTCCCATAATAGCCTGTTGCCATGGAGATCAACTCTTAAGCAAAAGCAGCAGCAGTCTTGGCCATCTCAATGACTCAGTAATAAATATGTGGACATTTATTGGTTTGTTTGAAATCTGTCGGCATCAAGTTCCAGGTCCGCCCTCTTCTGCCTGACTGAGGGGCTAAAACAAAGACTTATGTGAAATGTTTGATTGGAAAGCGACAGGCAGAACTTTCAGATGCCGACGAGCTGGACCAAAGCCATTCTGAAACAATTTGTACAGATTACTTAGATCTTGTGTGACTCATATTCTGAGTACATATTCCAATTATGATCCGATTTAGTTAAAGACAACATGAAACAGCCCTTATAACACATCTGACTTTTATAATGCAGCGGGTACTTGAGTCAAACAATATTTTGCAGGAAGAAATGTAGGCCGAGACCTGATTTGATTAAACAGGAATTGATTTGGATTACGAAAATATGGCTCATATTTGTGGTTAATATTTCTCCACCTGCATGGCCTTCAGTCATCTTCGTTTTTTTTTACAGTAGCATTGATACATAAGCACTGATCAATCAGGCACAATGAGACCATACACAAATAAACAAGATCAAATTTGTTTTCATGCTGTTCTTAAAAGAGATTTATTCCATTGCTTGCAGAATGATTGAAGAAACGAAAACTCATCAGTGCTTGTGAGACTTGCTTCCGTCATTGCGCCTGGATCTTGGCCTTATCACAAAACTTCTCTATATAATTTTCAATAGGACAAGGATACTATAGGTCAAGGGTAACAGTGCTTACAAATATATACAAACAGCCAACATCTGCAACAATCAAAAAATAAATGAAATAAAATGAGCAATAAATAAAAAATCTGCTATACATTTTAGAAATACGACAAATAGTACGGTTAGTATGGTTTCATTTTATTTCAGAAAATTGTATTAAAGCAAGAATGCCTTAAGTTTATCAAAAGTGATAGTAAACATGTTCACTTTTTTCCCCCACAAAAAATGTTCTATCAGCATGACCAGTATATATCAGTTCATTAAAATGATTTCTGAAGGAATTTAGGAAAAAAAAAAAAAAAACTAATTAATCACACTTTTTTCTGAAATTAATTATGATTAATCACTAACATTAAAGTTTTTAAATATACTATATTGCAATTATTTCACATTTAATCTTCAAATTAATGTAAAAGCAACATAAAGACAGTATATTTTTAAAGGGGTCATATGATGCGATTTCATGTTTTCCTTTGTCTTTGGAATGTTACAAGCTGTTTGTGCATATATAAGATCTGTAAAGTTGCAAAGATTAAAGTCTCAAACCCAAAGTGATATTCTTGTCAAAAGTTAAGACTTAGCCACACCTTCCTAAAATGGCACATTCAAACACGCCCACACATGTCTATGTCAGGGTGTGGGAAGATTTGCATAATACCGCCCAAATGTATACGCAAACAAAGAAGCCGCAACTTTTATTCTCGTGGAGATGTTTCACTGCGAAAGTACTTTGTTTTGCCTTCCAAATAGTACACAACTAGAAATCAGTGGTTACACTGTATTTACAGCACTGTTCCAGAACAGTACAACGTAAATATTCGAGTATGTGCAGTGTATTTTATGGAGGACTGTTTCCTGAACCTGGGAGAGTAGCCTACGGCTGTGCACACTATAAAGTAGGACACTATAAAGGTCTGGGGCTTCTGCGCTTCTGACTCATAGCCTGTAAGTATGTTTTCATATTTAAAGAATTTGCTACTGGCTATTCAAACACGAGTTTTGAGCAGTGTATAGTAGTGCTTGTTTGTCGTTTCTACGATCACAAATGCAGACATGGTGTTTGCGCGGCACGATGCAACGCAACATGTTAAAAGACAGTATGAGTCATTATAATTAGTAATTATGTCCTCACTGCATGCAACAAATGCCTCATTTATAATGGGTTTATTGTTTTTGTCTTATCGCACGGGGACACAGCATCACAAAATGGTAAGGGGCATGACATTTCCGTCACACGCTTGATGTATTCAGCCAATCACAACGCACTGAATAGCTGGCTAATCAGAGCATACGGTGCTTTTCAGAACGATGAGCTTTGTAAAAATTGACGTGTTTCAGAATGCAGATTCAGAGAGGAGCAACAATAATGTACTGCATGTGGAAAACAATGTTCTTTTTAGCAACATCATATGACCCTTAAATATTTTTGAAATATTTTCTTATGACTAAAGGTGATACTAATTGGTATCGCTGATACCAATATTATTATTGTCTCTAGAAAACTGTTATTTTTTTCCTAATATGTGACCCTGGAACACAAAACCAGTCATAAGTAGCAGTGGTATATTTGTAGCAATAGCCAACAACATTGTATGGGTCAAAATTATTGATTTTTCTTTTATGCCAAAAATCATTAGGATATTAAGTAAAGATCATGTTCCATGAAGATATTTCAGAAATTTCCTACCATAAATACATTAAAACGTAATTTTTTATTAGTAATACGCATTGCTAAGAACTTCATCTGGACAATTTTAAATGTAATTTTCTATATATATATATATATATATATATATATATATATATATATATATATATATATATATATTTTTTTTTATATTTTTTTTTTTTTTTTTTTTTTTTTTTGCATCATTTTCAAATAGTTGTCTCTTGGCCAAATACTGTCCTATCCTAACAAACCATACATTAATGGAAAGCTTATTTATTCAGCTTTCAGATGATGTATAAAACTCAATTTAAAAAAAAAATTGACCCTTATGACCTTATGGTCCAGGGTCACGTATTTAACCACTGACTATAGCCATTCAGTATTACAATATAATTGAAACCTATCAATTTTAACATCTATTAGACTTTAAAAAATAACAACTTCTAATTTAAGTGAACTTAAAACAATCTTCACATAAACCCATTAATTACATCACAGCAGCTGGGCTATTATGTTATCTGACTGTTATCTGCAGTTTCTTTAAGAGCTGCGACTGCTGAAAGTCATGCAGATCTGACACGCATTCTTGTAGTTTCATTTGTGCTTTATTATGAAATGACACAGGTTACAGCCCGTGCCACCACATTTCTGCATGCAACTCAAGTGCACATACTACGAGCACAGTATAACAGCTGACAGGACAGGTCAATTTATTTTTACTGACATATGGCCTGGCAACATCTCATCTGACCGCAGTTCACTGTTGTTCACCTGAAGCTCCCTCATCACCTATACTGTTCCCATGCTGGTTTGACTAGCGCCTAGCGCTGAAGTGAAGTTAGACTGCGCGTCTCCCGTTTGATGTAGTCGCAAAGACGTTCTGCGACTAAATAAGCACACTTCCTGTCAGCAGTAAAAGCGGGGTGGCCAACCCTAGCCTCGCTCTTGTATTAAACACTGTTAAACTGGAAAAATTAGTCACCTGCATTAACATGCTAATTTTGACAGCACTATTTAAAATGTAAAAATATTTCACAATATTACTGTTTTAACTGTATTTTTGATCAAATAAATGTAGTGACCACAAGCGATAAACCTAAGAATATCCAAATTTTCAAATCTATGTGGCCGCACAAACCTAAATCAAAACACATAAAACATACAATATGCACTAAAAAGACAAATGAAGTGAAATGCAAAAAGACATTCTGAACGGGTGTCATCAATTTCAGCGCAAACATAATTAGTCCAGATTGATTGCTGAGGAGTACACAAACTCATCTGTAAAAATGGATCATGATAGGCCAGGCGCAATCAGTTATGTAGTGTACTGTATGCGTGTGTGTGTATGTTTTAGAAGTGGGTGGGATTGCCACTTACTTCTCTCACACAATGTGACAGGTTGTTTGTCAAGGACGGTATAATGAGGGAGCGTACAGGAGAGCAGTGCATTGAACGCAACCTACTTTTACACAGTGACTAAAGTGCTTTGGAGCGAGGGGACGGGAAAGAGCAAAAACACGGGTGAGAGAGAGAGCGAAAAGGACAGAAAGAGTGTGACGAACAAAGTTGGCTAGGCTGGTGACTAGTCTGTGCGGGTTATTAATGACTAGTGTCTATCTAGGGTGTCTCTAATTCTGGCTGGAATCCAGCAAACCGCTGTCCTACATTCAATGCGCATGTGAGTGCGGACATACAGCAAGGTTAAGAGGACTGGTGCTCCATCTGATTGAGTCATACAAACACCAACTGCTCTATCGCAGTGCAACCAACACTTCACCCCTTGATAAGCTATTAAAAGTTTCTGCCATCACTGTAATGTGACTGCCCACATCAGAAGTCTGTCTTGTGTGTTTCTGTTCTGTTGGCGAGCCTTCTGTCCACCAAAATGGTTTATATACACCACCCGCATGCATACGCTTGCTTGTGTTCAAGCTCGAGTCCTCACAGTCTGTAGGGTGAAAGAGTTGTTCTAAAACTGAGAAAGCATGAGTAAACACATTTCTGTGACTGACGCAAACAAGGAATGACAACCCAGCATTAAAATAGTTTTACGACTTGTCAAGGTAACTTCATAGAATCATGAGTCATTCCTTTAGGCTCTGTTTACACTAGTGCGTTTTAGTTTTAAAACGGCATTTTAAAATGAAAACGTTCCTCGTCTACACTAGTGTTTTCACTGCGTTTCAGAAACGATCTCTGTCTGCACTACACAACCCGAAAACGCATGTCACATGATCATTCATGCAGGTACAACCATAGATATGGAACGGTAGATGCCCTATTATTTAGATGAAGGACGCGTCTACGTGCTTGGAGAGGTCAAATTATGTATCTACCTATACATATCTACGGATACAACAATGAGCATGATGTTATTGTTTACACGGTCATCAAGAATATGCAGAGCGAATGTGGTCAGCCACGCCATCGTTTTCAAAAGTCTTCATTTTGGTCCGTTTACACTGAAACGTACCCCCGGAGTTTGCAAACTAAAACAGGTTCTGCAGCGTTTTCAAAAGTCTCTGTTTTCGAGGGTCAGAAACACCTGAGTAGTATAAACGACAGGCGTAACTAGCAAAAGTTATGCGCTTTAAAACGAAAACGCACTAGTGTAAAGGCAGCCTTAAATGTACCATTTTTATATTTTATTTTATTTTATTACTTTTTTTAATATTTTGTTTTAATTTTATTTGTTTTATTTTATTTCTTTTTCTCTCCCTCATGCAAGGTCATTCTTCATTTAATATCCACAAAATAACACATTTTATTTTATTTTAGTTTATTTGTTCACACTCTTTTTCTTTCTTTCTTTCTTGTCATTTTTTTTCCCCTTCTCCCCTTTAGGTTAATTTAGGGGCTTTTTTTTCAGTTAAAATTTGCCATATTTGATTAACATTTTCCACCCGCTCTATCACTTTAAGAATGAAATGGCTTTTTTTCTCACTACTGAGCCTGTAAGACTTTTATGTAAATGCTCTATTTCTATGTGAAATCAGAATCAGTGCTGTCGTGTAATATGTGCTGCTCCTTTAATAACAGCCTGCATTATATTGTGACAAGTTTCACAAAATAAACCACACTGAAATGTATTGCAGTAATTCAGGTTGATCTGAAAAGATTATAGACATTATTAAAAATAAAAATAAACCTTTTCTGATATTGCAAACATTCGGAAAGATATGCAGATCAGTACAACTGACATTGTAGTTTAGGTTCAATTGATTTATTTTATTTATTTATGTATTTTTTCCTCCTGAGTTTTCTGGAAGTTACAACATTTTCATAATACAGTATAAATCTTAATTCAAAAGATCAAGTGAAATGTGAATGTCAAGTGATTTGTGTGTGTGTGTGTGTGTGTGTGTGTGTGTGTGTGTGTGAGTGTAATTACATGACCCATTAACCAGAAGAATATTTTAATTTAAATTTATTTGTGCAAAACCTAAGCAGTTTAACACAGAAGATAAATTCCCTGCTTTTTTTAACTCAAAACTGCCAAAACCTGATATGAGAGGTTCAAGGATGTGTTTGCAAACCTCAAAACAACATGAATGCATCTACAAACACACATGAAAAAAGCATCCTATGGTTAGATTGGTTCCACAAGTCAAAACAAACACATGGGGAAGTAAGCATTACCCTACTCTGATAGAGCAAGGCACAGTGGGGAAAAAGCATTGATGTCAGCTGTCTAACAGATACAAACACGTCTGAGAGAAGCAAAGATGCATCCAGGAGCTGCAACCCACTCACATCAGGACAGCGCCATCTCTCCATCCACCCTTTGTTGTAGATTTGTACTTTCTATGTTAATTTTGTCAGTGAATGCTGAGTCACACATCACAAAATAGCCAGGTCATTCTTACTCTGCAGTACATTTTCATGCCACCGTCCAGTCAACATAAAGATGAAATATTGAGCTAATATATTAACTAGTAAAATATTAGAAAACTAAAATAAAATGAATAAAAAGTTAAAAGCTAAACTACAAAAACACATTTTTTTAAGATTGAAATGAGATAGCTGATATACACTTCTCATCTTTCACTCCAAATGGTAAGCTGATGGTAATCAACGTGTGCTGTTTGAGAGGGCTGGAGAACGAAAAAAAAAAAAGAAAACATAAGTCACGAGAAGCAACCTCCTATCACAGAGACAGAGACAAAAGCTGACTTTAAAAATGGGTTTGAAAGGGCACAAAGACTCATGGGAGCCTCTGGAAAACAGCTCGTTTGAATAGGAGAGTGAAAGCGCAGAGGAGAGAGCCCCTGGGGAATAGCCCCTATTGTTATTCCATTTGGTGCTTATTGCAGGCACAGGGTCTGAGTGACAGTCTGAAACCACAGTGAAGGGGAGGGAGGAGTGAGTTGCACTTATCCTTCATGGAGCCGATGCTTTCATTTTACTAGCAAAGTCCAATTCGTGAACAAATCATTCATTCGAGCCAAATCTTTTTAGTGAATCGGTTGAACTGGTTCACAAAACCAAACAACATGTTCATGAATTGTTCCTGAGGCAAGAACTCACCAACTTATTAAATCATGAACAGGTTTGTAAGGAAACCAAATAAATCTAATAAGTGATCTCAGCATAGAGCATTCATGGAATTTGAAAGGTATCATAGCTAGACGCAGATGAGATCGAAAGTCAGACCTATACAATTTACAAATGGCCGTACCCACTTATACAGGACAAATAAGGTGGATAGTACACCTAAAAATAACATTTCTGTTATTAATAAATTATCCTCACATCATTCCAAATCTGTGAATTCCTTTCATCTGCTGAACACAGAAGATATTCTGAAGAGTAACTAAGCAGATTCGGTTCCATTTTAAGGACAAAAAATAAAATGGGAATTGAAACTGGTTATAAACATTCTTCAAAATATCTTATTTTGTGTTCAGCAGAGGAAAAATTTACCCAAATAAAATACTGGAAATGTCATTGCAATTTGACTGTATGACAGATTTATCAACACTTATACAAAACAGTTAATAAATAGCATTATGTAGCTAAGAGATGTAAAATAAATTTTATTGTTCATTGCAAATTCAAGTTATATTATAAATGTTTTTTTTTTTTGTTGTTGTTTTTTTGTGAGCTAAATCATAGCTGCAACAAACTTCACTGGAAGAAAATTACAATAAACACTTAAATATAACTTAATTAGAAAATAAATAAATGAATAATTAAACAGCAACATGTGTCTATGTATGACACTTTTGGAACATTTTAGAGCATGTGATATGCTATGTGGATGGCAGCAACCACGTGATGACACAACTGAGGCCCCTGGTATAGGGGTGAGTCAAGGGTCAGTGAATATCCAGTGCCTGTCGATGCGCATGAGGCCATCCTCTGAAGAAATATTAAAATATGACTAGAATAGAATATGAAATGTTAAAATGTTACATCTGCAAGGAATTCTTCTAGAAAGTAAATCTCACAGCATTACTTGAGCTAAGGGTCAACTAACCTTTAGTCTAAGCTTTAGACAAAGATCTAGTTTTGTCTTGTAAATTCTTGTGTTTGTACTGCTGCTGCTGTTATTTTAAAATGCAGAGAGAGAGAGAGAGAGAGAGAGAGACTAGAACGGTGCAATTTACACAAACATCCACTTTGTTGCAGAATAAGCTACAATATGCCAAAATTGTAATAATGACACTGTAATTTAATCCCAAATTAGAACATAATTGCATTTCTAAATGGATTCAATAGTGGCAAACATGCCCAGGCATGAAATCTTTTATACTAAAGTTGATACGAAACCATTTGGTGATTCACTAAAAAAACATTTGGGGCTTAAAATCTGAAAGCCGACCCTTATTGCTCTGGGAGAAATAAATAAATTCACATTTACTCATTCAGCAGATGCTTTTATCCAAAGCGACAAATGAAAAGTAGTACAACATTAGCGATTAGCTGTGTGTGCTTGGGGAGGCCCAGAAGACACATCTGAAGAGCCATATATACTGTCTATCATGAAAAAGTTTATTTGTGTTTCAATGCACAGAAGCAGTACAATTGTCTCAATCTTGGGAAACCACATATTACACGCTCAGTAGTTGATTGTTCAGTCTTGAGCATAGGTGACAGAACACAAGATGTGCGCTGATTGCAGTAAAAACAAAAACAAAAAAAAAACAGTGATGCAAAAACATAAGAAAAAAATTGCATGATGATCATTTTCTGCTGAGTTCAGTATGTATATGCATACAATGCATATAAAACAAAACAAAAAACAACACTATTAAGCATCATTCCAGACCCGTTTAAGCCTGTTTGTTTATTTTTAATATTATTTTTATTTTATGTTAATTAATTTATTTATTCAGATGAGGAGATAAATGAACGTGCAAATCTCTGACTGCTCTGCCAAACTTTGAAGGACGATGTGACCTGCATACACAGTGCATAGAAAAACAATTTCAGCAGACAGTTCAGGGGAGGTCGAACCATCTGGGCAAAAGCTCCCAAATTGAGTTTCAATAATCACAGGTTTCGTAAGGACATAACAGCAAACTGGCTATAAAGTCTAACACCTGGGGTGGACATTGCATTTGAGCTGTTACTATCAGAAATAAAAGAAGATTTAAAAGTACTGCCAAGTACAGCACTTCTCAAGAACAGTGGTGCAAGAGGGGTCCTAAAGGTCATCCATGTGCATCCTTTTCAAGTGTGTCTTTGGACCGCATTGTTAAAAGACACAATGGAAGCTTTAAGGGCTTCTTCTTGTACATAAAAGACTGATACTGTATGCTTTCATCGCTCACAGTGTTAGTCTGTGTTCCATTCAGATCAACATTCAGCAGTGAGGTGAGGTCTTGAAAGCATACAGGATATATATGTAGGTCAGGCTTGACTATAGCGTGAAGTCACAACGATGGGACGGCTGACAGCTGAGCTTAACTTTAGATACTAAGATGAGCTGACCTGGATATTAGTTTAAAGGGACCACTCAACCCCAGCAAGGGGGTTTTCTGTGACATATGGTTGTGAATGAGAAGACTGCAGGCACCACTGCCCATAAGGGTCAGCCTATAGACATTAAATCAAAGAGACGGTCTATGATTGATCAGACTCCAGAGGGCTAGTTGTGCTGCAAGTCAATAAAAAGACTAGATGGAGACAACAAGCATTTGATACAGTGAAGTGAACAAAAAAACAAGGACCAGTCGTATAAACTTAAGATTGTGGGTAATCAGTCTTACTTTTCAGATTCAAATGAGACCAATCCAAAGACCAGAACTAGTCTAAGCAGTTTATGCAACTGACTACTGGTGTACACTTTTAGGTTTTGGCATTTGTATTTAGTTACCTATTTATGTGTTTGTTTGTTTATTTATTCATGTGTTTATTATTTATGCACCCCCCCAAAATAAAGTGAGTAAACAATAAAGTGAGGGTGACCCTTGCATTTAAAGTCAAAAGGTGGTTCTGGCACTCGACCCACCTCCTGGTTTCATTTTCAATTTTGAGTCTGTGCTGCTCTGTGATAGACTGAATGAAGCACAGTCTTCCATCTGACTGCTTCCTCGATCAATTCTGCGCTGTTAGCCGCACCTGTAATCCTCCTGCCTGCAAAAACTATACACTGACCAATCCACTCTCTCTCTATCGCTCACTTTGTAACGGTGACTGAACAAGCGACCTAGCTGGCTTCAAATAGTCACGTCTCTCTCGTCTTCTTCTGGCATGCCTTTGTGCGAAAAGGCCACATCTCAAAACCAGTATCACTCTCTACAACCACAGTCTCTGTAATATTGATTCATTCAGTTATATGAATTAAAGACCATTGACTATTGAAAATGCTGTAAAAGGAATTTACCTTGTACAGCTGCAAGCACACTCAAGTGGCCTTTAGGTGCTATTTGCGCATTGAATATTCTAAACTGTCAGATTGTATGACAGTATATCCATTTTGAAGCAAAGCATTTCACAAATTCATTTTATGTTTGATATAAATAAATAAAAAAAAGACCGCTTTTTAAACAGTACAAACAGTATTTTTTTTTCTATTATTTTAATATATTTTAAAATGTCTGTTTAAAATTCCTGTAATGACAAAGCTGAATTTTCAACATTATTACTCCAGTCTTCAGTGTCACATGATACTTCAGAATCATTCTAATATGCTGACATCTTAATAATGTTGCATTTATTGGGAAAAAAAAGGTAGAAAATGTTTGTAATATTTTTGTCCTTGCTGAATAAAAAAAACAAGCATTATTTTTCAAATAAATAATAAAGAAAGAAAATTTGCTGACTGAACCTATACTATATATATAAAGATCTAAAATGGTTTGTTATACCACTTAACAGGCTAAAATGGAATTAAATTCATCTATGTATGGCAGAAGAGTCTAAATATTTTTAAACCACCTGTACATAGTCAAAAAATAGTCAAATTCCATTAAATATGGCCTTGCTAAGGTAGAACACATGTTGTTTCCCAAACCCACAGAGCAGCAGCTGGTTTCTGGTAATGTTCCTAACCTCTAGCGGACAGGATTGAGATCGTGAATACCCTTCAGCAGCACAGATATCTAAGTCACATGTGCTCACACACTAAGTGCCCCATTCATCACTCCAACGGCTCAAGAGTGCAACGAGAGCCGAGACTGTAAAACCTGGATTCTACACCTCTCACGTCTCTCCATGTGAGTATCTGGGTTTTACATTTTGCACAAGACTGCAGAATACCAATGACTGAATATAAATAATACTGATATAAATGGAGGATATATAGACTGAAATACTGTTTGCAAATAAACAATCGCAGTTAGGTAGTGTGACAACATTGTGGGCAGTAGCATTTATTTCATCAGTGTAGAAGTGTCACTTGTTCTGACCCTACAATGATGTCATGTCCAAATTTAACTGGAAATAATAGCAAAAATAATGCTGTCGTGAAAATCAAGATTTTTATGTTGTTTATTTGTCTATGTGGTGTTTTTAATATGCTTTCAGACAAACCATGTGCCAGTCCATTAATCAATGCTATTGCTGAGTATTTTCTCCTTAAAACTGTAGTTTCCCAAAGGCTGTCCCAGAAATGTGGTTTTTGAAACAGCCCTTTTTTTACTGCGTCACAAACTACAGTAACCAATCACGTCAAAGGATAGATTCCTATCATTAGCACGCAAAATATACCAATAAGATTATCAGCACTAGTGTTGCATGATATATCGGTACTTTAAGAATGCATTTTAATAAGAGCCGTATTTCTGCGTCTGTGTTAGTGAATGGTGCAGACACGCAGTTTTGTTTACTACACACATACGCGGGACGCTCACTGTGTTTTCAGCCTCTGCAGCCTCAATATATGAGTACATGAACACATGAACATAATCTGTAGAACTGCTCTGAGAGTCACTTCATGACCATGTTACCTTTTCTTTTGCGGAAAACTATCGTCATATAATGAAGACCCTAAAGGTCTTCACAGCAACCCGTCAAAATAAAAGTCCGGTTTAACTTGACAGTCAGAAATATATTAATATATTACTTAATGTAAAGATAGTACTACTACTAATAATAAAAATACTATTAAAACAATGTTTATGAAATATTTACCAGAAAATTGTAAATACACAACACAGCATTTCTGAAATAAATAAATAAACAGCCTATAATAAATTAATTCTTTATCAAATCTAATTATCCTTTACAAACTCATTAGACATGTTTTTGATTATTAAAATGTAATGAACCGATTAAAATAGAATCCAGAAAATTAATGGCAAACAGAGATTCACAAATAAAAATGAATTTGAGAAAAATAATAAAAAGTATTTCATAGGGCCTTAAAAACGTAATTTTTGTTAAACTTTTAATAAATTGCTGTTAAATTCTGCAAGTTTAATGATTTCAATTAATTAGACAAGCTTTTTAAAAAATATTTTTTAACATAACCATTAAAATAAATGAAAAAATAAAACTGATTTCATAGGGCCCTCTTTATTTCATTAGTGTCTTTGTTTTATTGTCCTTTATTTTGTTACTTGCATCTAGGTTCTTATTATTAATAACAAAGATAAAATAACAAAAAAAAATGACTATGTCATGATATAAATTTTTGTTGTGAAATAAAATTACTATATCATGAAATAAGATTTGGCTTTATCCTTTAAGATAACTTACCAATATAGCAAAGATCTCTACATACCTTTAGGCTCAATAGTTGTTCACCATAATTCTGTGTAGGGGCACTGGTATGTGATTATTATTATTTTATTTTATTTGTTTTTTAAAGGAAGGATGAAATGCTTCGTTTTAATAGATAAAATAACTATGATCTCCATTTGGATCAATTCAATTACTTTCCCTGTTGTTCTATGTTTTTTTCGTAGTATCGGTTCAGTAGTAGTATCGTGATATTTTAGTCAGGTATCGTAACAAAGTCTAAATTTTGGTATTGTGACAACACTAATCAGCACAAAACCAAATATTTAATAGAGCATTTTATAGAGCATATAGAGCATTAAATAGAGCACAACCGCTAGGCGCTAACCGCTAACTTGAAAAATAACCTGCGGCAACAGTGTAAAAGTAGCCCGGAGTCAGACGCACCTCTCCCGCATTGCCGTCTGCACTTTACTCCTATATGCTCGCGGGCACAAACTGGAATCACAAACTAGGCTGCATTCGAGCCTTCAAGGCATTTTGAGGGCACAACATCGTCAAGTAAGTAGAGTTACATTCAAGCTGTTTTAAGGCCTCTGAAATTATTTTCAAGATCAGTTTTACGGGATAAAAAATTTGACTACAGGGGACTTTAAATAAAAAGAAATTCATACAGCTGCCATTAGTGTCGCTTTGACTATCAGGCTACATACTATATAAGACATTTAAATATATAGAACATTTAAAATATGTTAAATATACTGTTAAAATTTGCAACCTGCAAAATTTCAGGTTACTTAGTGTTTATATAGGGGGGGGCAGTCGTGGCCTAATGATTAGAGAGTCGGACTTGTAACCCAAAGATCGCGGGTTTGAGTTTAGGTCCGGCAGGTATTGTAGGTAGGGGGAGAGAATTTACCAGCACTCTCTCCACCTTCAATACCACGACTGAGGTGAGACCCTTGAGCAAGGCACTGAACCCCCAACTACTCCCCCGAGGTCTGCAGAATTGCCCTTTGCTCCGGGTGTGTGTGTGTTTGTTTACTACTCACTGCTGTGTGTGTGTGCACTTGGATGGGTGAAAAGCAGAGCACAAATTCAAACAAGTTTGTAGAACAAAGTTTTACAAAATTCCACACATCATGTCCTTTCATATAGTATAATATATTTTTTACTAGCAATTAAGTAAAAATATTTAATTAATATTTAAAAATATTAATTTTAAAATATCTAAGTGAAAACTGTTTTTACACAGTGTATATGACCCTTCTTATTTGTTTTGAAAATATAATATAATATAATATAACTTAATATAAAGATACTAAATTTAACCTGTTAACTGTTTTGACCGATTAATACAATTAGTTAAACAGTTTAAAAGGTCATTTTTTTCAGTAATTTATCAAAATATTTTAAAACATTCGCTGAATAGTTAAAATAAAATAAATTTGCACATTTGAGAAAGTTAAAAAAAAAAAGATAAATTGCGTAGGCCTATAACGTTAAGTCGCATTTTATTACATTCAGAAATAGACCTTTGCCGACGCGAAATGTTTACAATAACTATGAACATAGGCTAGGCTATTTTAGTTCCCCTCACTCCACAGAAAAATCCTTTCAATTTAACAGTATTCAGAAAAGAACAAGAATGAAAAATATAAGAAGCAAGCCAAAACAAATTCATTTAGGCTAAAGCGAAACTGAAACGTTGGGTCTGTCATACGACACAAATCCAAATGTTTCCGTATTCGCGATGTATTTGAATGCCAAAACATTATTAATGTTAATTATGTAATTATTAATTATTTATGTAAACCTGGTTTTGTACTTCACTCGTATTCCAGTATTCACATAAAACAAATTGTTTGGCATAATATCACGGTAGTACGTTGACAACGATTAGGAAGTGTGGGTTTTTTTTCCATATGTTTGGCTGACTGTATTTTATTATGGTAATAGAAATGCTGCATTGTCAAATTAGAAATGCTTAACTGTGTGTGCGTGTGTGGCGCCGGCGCAATCACTTGATTTTTTTCTTTCCTTCTAACAGTGGAAACGATTCCTTCTAGTCATATAGATAATCAAAACTGTAAACGGTTTGCTTTTATTTGCGTACATTCACAATAAAAAATCTTTGTGTATTTGTACAAAAAAAAGGATGCCGCTTTCAACCGTCTTCCTTTCATGCAGCACTTATTTTTTTTTACTTATTTTTTAAGTAAAAATATTTATCGTATAGGCCTATTAATTCATTATATGTATAGCCTAGCTTTATTATGTTTTTCTCCGTTCGCAGAAGCGCTGAATGTGCATGATGTGATGTGTCCATGTGAATCCTTGTGTTCTGTTGTTTGCTGCTTTTTGCACATGGAAAATAATTAAATTCTAATTTAAAATAATCTTGTCGATTAATGGTTAATAATGGGTTAACGAGCATCGGCTGTCGGTTAGGAAAAATAACCGAAATGAACATCCCTAATATAATATAATACAATATATTCAATGCATTGAATTTTAAATCTTAAATTCTAAATACTGCACAATTATATTACCAAAAACTAGTTGACATATTCATTTTAACGGTTTGGATCACTTTCCAAGAGGATATAAATAAGCATGCATGCATACATGGATGAATGCATGAATGAATAAATCAAACAGTTATAAAACTTACTAAACATTCTGCACCCTTAGAGTGGACATCATAAATATCACAACATAGATTCACCTAAAACAGCTTTGAGCAGCCCACAGGCTAAACTCCAAGGAGATGAGAGCCTGTTCTTCCCAGTAGCTAGCAGCTGGCTTGAGACCAGTTGAGAGAGTAGATAAATTGAGTTATTATCTGTTTTGATGAGACTATGAAGTTGAGACTAGGGGCCTGCTTTGATGTAACATCTGGGCGATGCACAAAACAATGAGGAAGTCAGTCCTGCTTGCTGATGTTCATGACAAACACAAAAGGACTAGGCCCTGGGTACAGCCATCTGCTCATGTATGGCCATATCCGTGCGTACATATGAGTGTGTCTCTGACGGGCACTTTTGCTATTGCGAATCTCTTGCCTAAAGTCGGATGGAGAGGAAGCCGGGTTACTCACCGCCATTCAGTCATAACATATTAAGACTTTGTGCTAAACAGACAGTGAGTCAGGTCTCACGGCACAGTTTTAGGCCTCTGCTGTACAACCCATCCGCCTGTGTCGTCATCTCACTTCCCGTAAGGCTATGCATTACCGGGACAGTTATGAGTTTGGAGGCTCCTACAGTGACCTATAAAACTGCATAACAGTGCCTTACAGCAGGGGCCTTCAAGACGGGGCCCACGACCCCTAGGGGACCCACAATGATACAGCATGACGTCTGAAAATTATTCTTCGATTTCAATCTAATGTTTGAGGGAAAAATGAGTTTATGCTACATTTAATTAAACCTCTGACAATAAAATGCATTTGGTGAAGGCAACACTCAAGTTACTTGACCTAAAAAAGATTCAAGAAAGTAAATACATTAAAAAAATCATTTATATTATATTTAAAAGCAACACTTAGTCTCTGCAACATATAATTAATACGAGACACATGCACTGCAATTGATGTAACCAACAAACTATAAAGTGTACAAGGTTAAAATCACAGATGCGGAGCCAAAAACGAGAGAGAGAGAAGGGGCCAGGGCACCCACGCAAGAGCAACTTATTTCTTGGCTGTCACTTTTCATTAGGCGGCAGAACAGACAGAGAGCGCTGACTGAAGTATTGCATCAAATTTGCAGGCCGGTAATTCCAGGCCACCTGTGGGCTGTGTAAATATTTCAACGGGGGCTCCCCCAGGCACTGTGAGGTAATGCTGTGGACACTCTTATATTTTTTATCAGTGTAGAGGATGAAGATGTGAAGAAGTGTCAGGAGAGGGTCACATGCTCTGACCCTACATTGAGGTCACTATGAATCGCTGCGAGTTGTATACTGTGCATAAAATGTTATTTTACATTATATTATATTATATTATAATAGGCTAGGCTAAACTGACCTAATTTTAGGACGATTAATTTCATTTCTCAAGAGCTGCTAATGAACAAAATAATGCATGAATGCATGAATGAATTAATGAATGAATGAATTAGTGTATGTGACATACACTTGCAATGTTTTGATCTGCTCTTTGCAACCTAATAGATACAGACACTACAGGATCTAAGTTGGGCTGATCATGCATTTTAAATACTAAACAAAAGCTAAAACATATACAATCAGAGGTATATGTAAGCTGAACAATGCATATAAATCCCTTGCTTTATAAGAACTATATTATTTTCAGACATAAGTAGCATTGGAAAGCAAGCCAAATAAATTAAACAAGTGACGATGGTAAACGGAACAATAAAACATGTTTTCATATATAGTGCATGAGTAATGATAAATCTCACTGTAGATCAATATGTAATAGCTGACTGCTCTCCCTCTCAGTCTCTCTCCAGTAAAATGATCAAAAACACTCAAAAGGAAGTTCTTTTTTGAAATTACATGTAACTAACATCAATCACTTTTTCAGCTGTACTGTACAATGCTCGTTCACCATCTCCAAGTTTATCCTTCATGCTACAAAGAGTGAACAATGCTGAGGGTCCATGCATTGAAGGATGAGCACTTTTCAGGAGAATATTTTGAGGGCCCACATACTGAAGGTTGTGCATTCTTCAGTACAATAGTAAAAAATTCCCTTCCTTTAAGAAAGCTCTTTGCATGAAATCCAGCATTCATCTATAAACACAGAACAACACAATCTAGATGGAACTGGGGACAGAAAAAAACACTGCCAAAAGGACAAGGACATCTGGCGAAGTTTAGATTCTCATAAATAAACTGTATTCAAATAAGACAACAAACTCGCGTTGATTATGTTAATGAGCAGAGATACTTTGAAATGCCGGTACAAAGGCAGCAGCTGACTAGGGACAAGAATTCAGTAAACATTCAGTCAATCCTTTGGAGAATGCAGGAGTCTGTTTGTGTGTGGGTTTGGGGGAAAGCTCAGTACAGCTTTGTGCCTTTGAGCTCTAAACACAGGGCAATATGGCCATCTATACTCACTAATGACTGAAAATATGAAACCCAGAGATGGCATAACTACCAGTGCTTTGGTACAACCAACACTAAAAGTGTGGTGAAAAACAGGAGAAATACAGCTAGTTATGTCTTGAAAAAAATAACAATCAAACATCTATTTGAAAAAAATGTTAACTGTACAACTATTTTTCTAATTAGCTTCTCAGCACTTGCACAGTGTTATATTGCTTGTGATTTTCTCTTAGTCAATTATTATTGACTGTTTACTTTTGTAGGGCTGGGTATCGAGATCGACACTTTTTAGGCACCGACCAAAATGGTTTTGCACCGACCAAAATTCGGTACAAAACTTCGATACCAAGGGGTTAATCTCGTCAACGTCAGTGTGCCAATAAGCCTGCAGGTGTGTTCGACTAGAAGCAGCGCTGCGCAGATCGGTGGCTTTCACACTGAACGCGGAATGCGCAGCCCTTCAGAGCACAGCGGCAAAAGTTCAACTAATTCGAACTTTGAGCTGGGCTTGCACACCAGTGGTGTTAGGTGGTACTGACAGACTGAAAATGTAGCTTTTTTACAATTATTTCACTGATTTATTGTGATGGATATATTTTGTTCCTTTGTGCAGTGGCTCAGGAGTCTCTGAATCTGTATAAACGTCAATAAGCTGAAAAAAATTTAATTTTGTTAAAATTAATTTCTAAATAATAAAATTAATTTAATCGTTCAGGAACCAGTATCGAACTCAAGGTATCGGTATCAGCATCAAAATCGAAAATTTTTGAGCGATACCCAGCCCAACTTTTTTGATTACCTTTGATTCTTTTCTTTTTTTTAAATACCCGAAGAACTGTAAATACCACTGTTTGCTTCCATGCATTCCACATGGAATCTTTACATTTACTTTATTATAATTATTTTGAATAACAGTGTGTTTAACACCATATGACTAAGGTTTGCAGTGGGTAAATTTACTGGTATTTGCACCATGATTTACCGGCCCCAAAAAGTCTTAACCCATTTTGCGCTTGATATGGCTGCAATTATTGCTGCCAGAAGGAGGCACTGCGGAGAACAGGAAATGATAGAAGCGTGATAGAAGGGAGAGATTTTTTTTTTTCACTCGTATTAATTTATTTGGAATGCCAGAGGATTAGCATTGGCTCTGCTTGTTTGTAACCTTACGCTAATTTGTGCTGTTCTCGGTAGATTGTGTTGGTCATTTTGGAAATGAGATGTTGCATCTGTGTTCTGTAATTTGCATGTTGTCAGTAGCTCACCATTTAAAACTTTCCACTCCCATTGGCGCTTTCTTGGAATTGCGCTCATTTGCCTTGTTTAGAAAATCTGGCCCTTAGTTTTCTTTTGTGTTCTTTCTGCCTGCAATTTTGTTCTGTAACAACAGTTTCCCTATTGTAAACCCATTTAAAATAGACTTACAGCTGATTGGCTGGCTGACTGACTGACTGACTGACTGGCCAACACAACAGAAAAAAAGAAGAAAATTATATTCAGCATATATTTTTGAACCGATCAACAACTATGCCATTCGTTGCAAACCCATGAGTTCTGTAAAAATCATCCAGATAATTTTCAAATTAGTCTTCAAAATAGTCTGCCCATCAAAGCTCTTGCAGTGTGGGAATTCCTGTCTAAGATGGCCTTTTTTAAAATCCTCTCCACGTTCCTGAAATGTGGTTTTATGTCCTTATTCTAAGCGATTTGCTTACACGACTGCGATTATTTCCACAAGCTATCAGCTTTGTCGGTCCTCTGGAGTCTCCTAGCGCTCCGGCACTTTCATGTCCCACATCGCCCCTCCTCTGTTTCCTAATATGTCTCCTCATTTCAAACAGTGGAATGCAATCACCTAGTCTCCCTCAGTGGACACACAAATCAGCAAAAAGCCTCTTCATCTCGCATCTTATCAAAACAGTTCTCGCTTGACAAACGGCAGTATGGAATATATTATGAAAGCGTTACCCTCATAAAATATGCAGCACTGCAGCTTACACGCCATAATAAAGGAATAAAGAATCTCTCCATAGTGGAAAATATGCTAATTAGCCAAACAAAACATTCATCAAGAACTTAGCTCGTTGAAACAGAGTCTGCGCAGCGGTAAGAGCGCTTCGTTATTGATAGACTATCTCATTGACCTGTTCTTGGCAGAGTTTGGAAATCGATGAGGCGTCGATCTCATATCCATATTTGGCCTGATGAACATATGGCGAAATGTTTTGTTCTTGTGAGGTTGGTGAAGCAGCTTCATTAATCATTGCTTCTTCTAATGGGCCAGCAGAGAGCACTCGCAGCTTCTTAACGACGCTGGAGCCCATCCCGGCCTCTCTCTGGCACTGGCCTGTTTGGATGTCTTTTTGTGAGCCGAGAGTTAAGGGAACGGACCCCACAACCTCCCGGCGTCAAGGGAGCCTGTTCCGAGCACAGGGCTGCTAAAGCATGGCACCCATTGGTCACGGAGGCAGATGGGCACCACAGGGAATTCCGAGAGGTGTAGCGGCAAATCTGTCAACATACTACAAACATGGTGGGTAATTAATGTGGCAGAAAGGGAAGTCAGGCCCTTCCTCCAACAACACGGCTCATACTGGGTTAAGCTCAGACTGAGGAGCACATGGATGAGCCATAACTGGCCTGACATTGAAGAAAACTGGACTTTTATAGGATGTGATGCAGTTGAAGGATATGGGAAGGTGCTCCTAAATGTTAACAATATTAAAGGTGAAATAACCTGAAAATAACTCAGTTATAGGACAGAAAAAGAAAAAGATTAGGTTGAAACGATGGAATCAAGAAATACAGCCTGTGGTACAGGTTAAAAAAGCCAGAGAATATAAACTGAATCTGAAAGCTTCTTTAACATAGCATTCTGGTAACTCATTATAGGACTTCATCTATTATTTACCAGAAGCACACACCAGTGCCCTTTTTCAGGGGAACCGAATTGTAAGCCTAATTTGGCGGTTCCTCAGGGGATTCGTACATTAGCAAAAACAGTTGGCCGTTTACCTGGATAATTTAATATACAGTTACAGATCACTTTATTATGAAGGAAAAAAATCAGAATTTTATAAAAGATTTAGTTCAAAACTGAAAAGCAAAATAATTCCCTGAAAGAAAACAATATATTCTCAGAAAGGCCAGGAACATTCAGCAGCATCTATATTTGTCTCTGCCATCAAGACGAGTTTTATTGTTCAAGCTAAATAACAAAAGAGTACTGAGTCATGCTAAACAACAGTGCTGCTATATCAGAAGTCTGCTCAATTTGGCATTTGCTTTGTTGTAAAGGTCTTTATAAACCTTCTTAATGGCTACACTATCAGTTGTTCACAAGTAGCTACCTGGTTTCCTTACACAACAGCCTATCAAATAATAATATAGTCTTCATATAAGGATATCATAATTAATAATAATAATAATAATAATAATAATAATAATAATAATAATTATTTTGTCTGCGTAGGTAACAGACAACAAAAACAGCAATGGAAAAAGTCAATGTGTGACTATATTGCTTAGCACCCTGTTTAAATGCTTCAAAAAGAGCCAATGGTGGATTTATACAGAGAGGTGACAAAAGCTGTCAGTTTGTTGTTGGTGTAAAAAGTGTAAAGGCTATAGACAGGCCCACAGACAGATTATTAACAGGCTGCTAGGCTCGGTTTAGTGGTCTTCTGTTACCTATAAAGCTGGCTTTAAGGAGGTATAAATCTCAGCAGAGCTGAAGGCTATCTCTCTCGGGATCAAGACCGCGTGCCTGTATGCTGGAAAAAAATCACTCAGGGGTAAGGGATACGTGTGGGAACGAGAGGAAATGGCCACATCCACGGTGCCAGGGTTTTGTGCCCTGGCTACAGTTACTGTAGCATCTTGACCCTGCAGTCTGGTGCCCACTTAAAAAGGCCAAAACAAAGGTTTGAGGTTTCGCTCCGGTTAGCCCCTGCTGGTGGGTGCCGCAATTACACCATCTGGCAGCAAAAGCATTTTTCTCCATTTACAGCTCTTTGGAAACATTAATAATGAAATAATAATTAAAATGAAAGCAAAATGTAAATTACATATATATTATTTATATAAATTAAACATATAATGAATATTTATTTAAATTACAGCAGAACATTTTGCAGTTCCCAAATTAATTTTGAATGCATCTTAAAAGCATGAAATGGACTTTCATGTTTCCCACCAGTGTCAATGAGACGCATGAGAATGATCACAGCTTTCTCCAGGTATTTTAGACTTTCTTGAGCAAAATAATGCCTCTTTTTTAAAACAGTATAAACATGAAACAAATATTCAAATGCAATCTGGTGCCTATCCAAAAAGGCCAAAGCAAAGGTTCAAGGATTTTTCCAGTTAACTCCAGCAAAAAGCATTTTTCTCCTTGTTGAAATAGTTTTTCTAATAAACAGATTTTTTTTTTTTTAAATAAATATTATTTATATAAAACATATAAATAATATTGATAAAATATTTCATTGCATTACAGCAAGCAATTTACCAATAACAAAATTAATTTTGGATTCACCTTAAAGCGTGAAATGGACTTTAATTTTTTCCCACTAGTGCCGATTAGATAAATGGGAATGATAATGGATATCTTTCTGCAGGTATTACAGGCCAAATGATGTACCTCTTTTAAAAAAAGCATAAAACAGAACAAATATTCAGATGTAACAGTATCAAAAAAGGGCCAGATGGCTGTAGTTTGGCAAAAAATTTCATCATCAAAGTAAGTTCTTATCTATTGGCCAACCTCTGCGTGGCTATTAAACAAAACCTTCGCAAAACCATCATCTGTCCTGTAGCGGGACGAACGCATCCATTTTTGAATGTCGTTCAGAGGTGGGTGTGCTTTTTGTCTGTTAGCTGGAGATAAGGTCAAGTGGGAGCTATAGAGCCAGCTGAAAACCACATGTCCGGCCCTTAATGCCCAGGCATTATGCATCCGCGGGGCAAAGCGTGAGAAAAAGACAGATGAAGAGGACCTGGCAAATCTGGGAAATCATGTTCAGTTCCAACACAATAAGTGGGACATTAGGCTGTCATTTTGGCTCAAACAGAGTGCCCATTCTGGCTCGGTCTGTGCACATCTGCAGCGTCGAGAGCATTCGTGCATGAACAGAGGAGCTAATGGAGTCACTGAAGGGTTCGAATGCCCTCTTATGACACCATATTCTCTGCAGCAACAGGACTACTAAACAAGTCTCTGGGCTCAAACGCGGGGGGGCCCTGCAGGTGTTGACGTGACCCAGTAGGAGTCCCGCTCACCTGTGTGGCCACTGCGACAGCTGCTGCAGGAAAAAAACAGTCCGCTGGAGCGCCCCATCAACACTTTCCTATATACGCTTGAGTGTGTGTTTTCCTGTGTTTATTTTTCAGTAGCGACTAACTTGCCTGCTGGGGGTTGGAGTAATTACCAGTCCGGCTTACCCTAGTCATTAGAATTTATTTATTATCCATCAGAAGTGGGAGAATATAATTAGAAATCACAGGGATACAAACATGCAATTACCATTCGAATACATGTCTCCTCGGCAGAGGCCAGAGAAGCCTTATTAATAATTCAGAACAGCTTCCTCTAAGAGCCCAGTGGTACGACAACTGACAAGCTGTGTCTGCTCAGCTCCTAATGAGGATTAAGAGCAGTAAGATACTAGGATGTGTCTCTCATGACAAGGAATGACCGGTCAACTGTGCCAGGTCCGTAATGCGAATAGGTACGAATACAAGCTACACAAACACAAGAAAAAATCCAGCATCTGAGTCTTATGATAAAACATATTTATTTTACCGAAATCTGAGTTCCCTTTCAGTCAGTCACGTTTGAAGTAACGTCCCCGTTCCCTCCTTCCGGGAACAAGGGTTACACACATAACCGAGACGTTTCTTCTTATTTGTCTTGTTGTTGCAGCAAACTCTACCCACTGTGAAATCTTATTGGGCTGATGAGAACTTCCAAGTGCGTTCCGACTGGCTGTGAGTGTAATACTCACTCAGCATTTTAAAAGAAATCTTCTGATCACAAATGCTCCTTTTTATTTAATGAAAAATACAGTAAAAACAGTAAAAAATATTATTACAATTTAAAAGCACTGTTTTCTATTTTAAAATGCAGTTTATTTCAATGATGGCAAAGCTAAATTTTCAGCATAATTACTCCAGTCTTCAGTGACACATGATTCTTCTGAAATCACTTTAACGTGCTGATTTGGTGCTCAAGAAACATGGTAGCTTTCTGGAGAATAACAGCTTACATTTCAGAATGGTCCTCACATAAAGCACACATATTGCTTCTGAAGAATGAAAGATTATGTGATAATGAAGACTGGAGAAATGACTGCTGGAAAAAAAGAAGTAATTTTAAATTGTAATCTTATTTCACAACGTTAGCGTTTTTACAAAGTAATCTTACCAACCCCAAATTACATGTTTAGAATAATATGACTCAGAGTAAATTATGAATACCAACCTCAAAATTATAATCTATATGACAAACATGCAAGAACATGCCTACGTTCCCTTAGTGACTAAATGACCAAACTTCATGATATCAGTAATACTGTGTTCAATAACTGCATTCCTGAATGATGATGTGATAAAGAGATTCATTGCAATAATTGAAAACGCTGTGGGGAGACTGAGATCATTTGAATTTGAATAGGCTGTTCATTCCATTCTCCTTCCTTTTTTTTTTTTTTTTTAAATTCTATGGGCCGGTGATAAACCTACTCATCTCCACCTTGAATGGTGTGTCCGAGGCTAAATAGAACAACAATAGTCAACAATAGTGAATAAAACCACCTCTAAAGCTCTATCATTCAACAAAACAACAGCAGATATGCACAATGACCACACAAATTAACAGAGATTTGCAACTCTACACTGCAACTTCCACACCTGTTGCTCATTGAGCGGTTGCAGAATCTCTCTGGAAAATCTTGTGAGTGTTATATTAGCTGCATGAAAACTATAGGTATAATACGATAATACAAAATTATACTTGTGAATCAATTAAAATCATCCTTAAGATTTTCATCTTTTTTTTATGTATTAACCCATTTTGCTTCTTTTTAAGGAAAAAAAGGAAAGGAAAGGAAAGGATGTGACGTGTGGCCAAGTGTGGTGACCCATACTCAGAATTTGTGCTCTATGTTTAACCCATCCAAGTGCTCACACACAGTAGCAAGTAGTGAATAAACACGCACACACACACACCCAGACCAGTGGGCAGCCATATTGCTATCTCTGCAGTGCCCAGGGAGCAGTTGGGGGCTCGGTGCCATCCTTAAGGGACTCACCACAGTCGAGGTATTGAGGGTGGAGAAAGAGCACTGGTTATTCACTCCCCCCACCCTCAATCCCTGCCAGACCTGGGACTTGAACCCACAACCTTTCAGTTACAAGCCCGACTCCCTAACCATTAGGCCACAGCCGCCCCATGTGTATAAGTAAATAATTTTTAAAAAAAAATAAATAAATAAATAACAGTTAAAAAAAAAAGTGAATAATTATCAGTGTTTGCCAATTTACGCATACATTTGTGCATATATTAAACACATACATATGGTACAGACGGTATACAACACACAAAATGTCCCTAGAACTGCAATAGGTGTCATGAGTAATCGCAACTGTCTCTGTGACAGCCCAAGATGCTGGGAAAAGCATAAAAAAAAACCTGTCAGGAAAGCGGTCTGCACTTTTCTATCAGACTATTTCTGGTTGTCAATTATTTTGCACATTTGGTTTGTTGACATGAAGGCTGGAATTTTATTGTGAAGCTGTGTGAATAAAAGTTTCTATGTGAATTTGAATTAGAGTTAACAAAAATGTTATTAATCACGTCAACATAGCTACAAAAATGAGAGTAAAAAAAGTTAAGACAACAGCAAGTTAAGCAAAATGCAATTACATCGGCATATTCACTGCATTGTTTCCCTTAGACATCAGGGCTCGC
This sequence comes from Labeo rohita, assembly GCF_022985175.1. Lineage (NCBI taxonomy): Eukaryota > Metazoa > Chordata > Actinopteri > Cypriniformes > Cyprinidae > Labeo > Labeo rohita. Next base: position 21,406,724 of record NC_066869.1, on the reverse strand, counting down.
AAAAATTTCAAAATCCCTGATAGTCTTTTGGGCAGTTCTTTTTGGTAAAGCCTTAAATATATTTAACTAGACCTAAATAAAAGTCCATACAACTCTATGTGTTTGCTGCGTAAAAACATGGGTCAATATTTGCATTGATCTTGAACATAAACAGGCTTATTGAAAACTGAAAATGCTAATTCATTCTCTGCCACTAGGTGGGGCTTTTGAAACAGCAGAACTATAGTGATTTCCTCAGTAACAGCTGCAGACAAAGCAGTGTTGGCCTCATAAATGCTACTTTATCAGGCATTACAGGAAAGATGAAAAGAAATGTAATCAAAACTTCTTGAAGACAGGCGTTTCCCTGCAGAGATTCATTTAAAAACACCTACGCCGCGTTTTGACTTTGGAATGTGCAGCTCATATTTATCCAATAAATGCACAGCCTTAATTGTCACATTAAACCATATCGTGATTCTTGTCTTCACATCCCCCAAAAAAAATTATAATTAAGACTTTTCTTATACAATGTAAGGTATTTAAGACTTTTTATGGCCTTAAATTTGATACAATTACATTAAAGACTTTTTAAGGACCCGCGGGAACCCTGTATTAAGGACAGCCCATCAGGCAGAGTTCTGGTACAGTTTGGTAGCCCGACTGGAAGACACAATAGCTCCGGGACATCAGCTAGCAATTTTGCAAGCCCTGGACACATAGTTGCCGTGACCAGAAAGCTTTCAGAGTGTTCACCAGTAGTCCCGTAGTCCTGGTTTGATCTCAAGGACGCCACAGTTAGAAGGTATTGAGTTACATTAGCCTGTTCTCTGTTAAATATTGACTTTGATCCTGCAGCACAAGGCCTGGGGGGAAAGAGAGAGCGAGCCAGTCAAACACAGCAGATCTTTGGATCACACACCGGCACTCATCTGTCGGCTGGGCGGCTGATAGACGTGGCCTCTAATAATGTAACATCTATAAAAACACAGCATGTGGACTTCTGCCATATACTGATAGACCCCGGTGGGGGCTGGAGAGATAGAAAGAGAGAAAGGGGAGATTTTTGCAATAAAGCACTAGCTTTCATAAAAATCACATTTGTACCTAAGTGCTAGTCTAGCCTGAGAGTGTATTTACAATATCAAAGCCGCTGAGGTCAGGAGAACGTTCTTTCCTCCAGATACAGTGAAGAGGTCACCTACTCTGGAAAGTTTTACGCCCCCTCAGCCCTAGACTTTGAGACACACATAAGCCCAGAGAGCAAGATCTCTCAAAACAGCGTTTTCATGCTAACCCTCAAGTTCACCTTTGTGTTTGGAAAAACACATCTGAGGAACATTGATGAGAAGCCTGCCAATCGTTTTGGCAGTTGACTAGATTATTTCCATAAGTTCTAATTGAACTGTTGGGGCAACAACAGTCTGCAAAACTCTCAGAAATGGAGCCAAGATGTGTTTAGTAAGTGAAGCCTATGGCAGAGACCCCTGAGAGAACAGCCAGTAACAACAAAATGCTAACACCCACAGCAGAGCTTTAATAGACTTGTTTAGATAATACACCAGTCCACCGAGGGATTAGCAAAGTGCCAGCAATACTATTATGTGAACATAATGCTAAATGCTGAGTGCAACCTAAATGGAATACACAAACACAGAGGTGTCCACAAGTCCGAGACCACACTAAAAAAAAGAATGTTTCAAATCTTGGAAATAAAGCTTTAGGATTTAAAAAGAGAAAACACAATCTCACAAGTTTAAAAATTAATTACAACAAACTTTTAAAAAGACCTATTATGTCCCTTTTTACAATACATAATGTAAGTCTCAGGTGTCCCCAGAATGTGTCTGTGAAGTTTCAGTTCAAAATACCCCACAGATCATTTGTCATATTTATCACAGAAGCAGAAAAACTCTGTTTTCGGCCATGTCCATTTAAACGCAAATGAGCTTATGCTCCCTGCCCCCTTTTCCAGAATATGACTGTGCCTTTACAGCTTGTACCTCAGGTACTCTGCTAAAAAACATCTGTTTGGTTTTGATTGTCATGTCTATCGGATTGAAATCCTACGTTTTAAACCATATTAAGTTTAAACTTCTGATATACTGATATACATCCGAAGCATGCACACAGAAAAAGGCTGTCACACAGCATGTGAGTGCTAAACTAAGCTCTCTTTCACGTCTTATTGTGCCTATACTGTCAAACACACACCAGTTTATGTTAAAAACACGAGTTACAAAAACAGTTGGTTATGTCTGTGAAGGTAAACAACTGGGAAAGAAATCGCATGTTTATATTAGATCTATGTGGCACCAGTATAATATATAGTACATAATGGAATAAATCCACTGTTCTCATCTCCTCTGAGTCTGGAATTCGTCAGTGCAGCCAAAGATAGAACAGTTAGCATGCTTGGCTTGAACTTCTGCCATGGTGTTAGTAGGGCCCTATGATTTCCACGATGCGGAAAACGCGGACGGAATCGCAGAATCCAGTCATAAAAATGGAATTTACTGAATAATGCCGAATGTCATGGAATTTGTCAAAGTTTGAAAGAATTAATCAAAAGTAGGTCATTACTTTTAAATCAAACCGCAATATGGACTAGCATCTGTAAATATTACGACTCAAAAATACCATTTAAATGTGACTCCTGCATGTTCTGCATGTCTCTGTTTTAATGAATGGAGCAGATGAGCGGTTTTGTTTACTACACAAACTGAAGCGTGCGCGACGCTCACGGTAATTTCAGCGTCTGTCGTCTCACTAAACGAGGACATAATACTTGAACAATATCTGCTGAGAATCACTTCAAGAGCATTTGACCATTCCATTGTAGGTAAACTAGCGTTATATCATATACACACAGAAATGTAAAGGTAGACACGGCAACCCGTTAAAATAAAAGTCCGGTTTAACTTCAAGACATTGTGCCAGAAATATATTACTACTATTATTACTACTAAAATAAAACATTTATTAAAATTTAAAATGGAAAAAAAAAATGAAATCCAGAAAAATTAATTGTTGTTGCTTGCAGAATTAAGGGGTGATTAAGGGGTGGTAATATTATAATAAAGTCCCTTCTATGTCACAGGGGAAACAAATTCTGACCAGCTCATTTTTTCACAAGCTTGCAGAGAAAAGCTTACCATAAAAATGATTAGGTTGTTCTTTTTCACATTTTCATTGTTAGCTGGTACGAAAGAAATGTACACCTGCTCCCTACCACTTGTATATGTTGCATTATTGTTATTGTTATTGCGTATAGTCTATTAGTCTTTTTTTGAATTTATGCAATATACTGGAGCCAAAACTGAGCAGGGAGTCTAGAATATTTAACTGCGTTCCTGAACATGTAACTTACATAGCTGTAACTCTTAAAAGGGATAATGCTAGTTGTGAAAGACCGTGCATGGCGCCCTATTTACAAATGATAGGAATTCATTAACAAACATGTTTAACTATCAAAAAGTTTTTGTGAATCCAGAAGAGAGTTTGCGGGAAGATATGTTTTACGTGCAAATTAATCTGAATTTACTCAAATATTTACACAAGTTTAATGAATGAGGCCCTTTGTGTGTGAAGACACACTTTAAATGTTGGCTGGAAAAAAAAAACCTTGTTTGAAATTTTTAGAAGAAAAGAAAGACCTGAAGTTTAAAGGTTCATAAGCCTTTAAATGAACTTCAAATTCTGAATTTTGGCCAACCTTGCACTGAATGCCTGGGGATTCCTACAGTAAGATGATGTTAAAAATGTCTATTAGGCCAAATAAAATTTGTGACATCAGAAGAAAGAAGGACAACATCCAACATGGGTTCCTCTGTGTATTGAGGTGAGTTTGACAGCAATGTGGAAAAGAAGGATGTGTTGTTTGTGAACTCGCGAGATGAGTGTTGCTTGGGGAATGACAACTTGATGATGTGGCCTTGCTCGCTGACATTGTGAAGGAAAAGCAATAAAACTAGTGTTAGCCCAAAGACAATGCCCACATTCAGACACACACACACACATACAACTTACATGTTAAAATGTGTCACCTAGACACAGGCAGACAGATAGGCAGGTCGACAGATATAGTCTGGGAGGATATTGGTCTCACACCCTCACTACAAACAAGAGTGTTGGAATGTTCAGTCCCACAAGTCTTCTAGAACACCTTCATTCTGAGAGTGAATTTACTGATGGCCCGAACTTATATCAAACGTGTAGGCAGTTGAAGCATGTCAAATCAATAGCAATCAATATGCTGGACATACCTCAATAAACAAGATTGATATTTCTTCCGAAAAGAGATATGGAAGGCCACGGAAGTGCGATTTATATGACTGAAATAATTCAAGAGGAGATGAGGTCATTTCATGTTACGCTACACGATAAGATGACACGCCATATATAACACTTCAGAAGTGTGGTGAATGACATATATACTGCCAATCCATATAGAATGCAATAATACGCTCCCTCTTTTACCAAAAAGATAGCCAGCTAAAAAACATAAATCAGCTCTGATATTGTACAACATGGACCTCAAAAAAGGCCTTGGCTTCTATAGCTTTTAGTTAAATATTCTGCAACAAACATTTTGATTTCCGCTGTGAGCGCAGGGTGCATGATATTTTGCATTACTGTAGTGATTTAAGCAAAAATCTTTGCAAAAAGTGGATAAAATTGGGCTGTGGTGCTCATAATCTCTTTTCCAGGCTTTGTATAGCATCCCGGGGGGCTGCGTACATATTCCCGAACGAGGTTTCTGTACCTGGGTTGGTGAAGAGACATGGGAAACTTTCACAAAGAAGCCTTGGACACGCTGCCAGGAAAAGAAGCTGCATTTGCATTTGGCAAGAACCAAGCAGTCAGCTCAATATCCCTGTCCAATCTCTTCTCCTCACTCGGTTCAGGAAGGTTTAGCATTGGCCTAGGCTCGTACTGGTCTCAGCTCAATGGCTGTTCCAGAAACATATGAGTGGGTACACTGGCTTCCTGTAATCCCTGAACAAATGACCTTGACTTCAAGGCAAAGCAGCATGAAGGGGAAGATGTGAAAGCCAACCCAAAAGGTGCACTGACTAGCACAGCATCACATGAAGGCCTTAAGAATGTAGTGGTATCCGATGAATCCTAATGAGTGTCCCACACACTCAAGGTTACAATGTCCACTCTGAAAAGAATTACATACTCAAAGAACAAGACGTGCTGATTTTACACAAGTGACACTGTGAGGACAGCCAAAATTCAGCCTCAGCCAGTTTCAAGTGTGATTTAAGAGTTCAAAATCACTCAAATACATTTCAGGCCTATGGATGAGTGAACTGCTTCATAATGTAGAGCAGAAACAGCTGTTGTCTTTTATATGCGCTACCATTCAAAAGCTGAAATGGTTTTGAAATAAGTTTTTTATGCTCACCAAGGCTGCATTTATTTGATCAAAAATAGAGTAAACGTAGTAATAGCGTGACATATTATTACAATTTAAAATACTTGTTTTCTTTTTTAATACGTTTTGATATGTAATTTATTCCTGGGATGGCAAAGCTGAATTTTCAGCAACTATTACACCTGTCTTCAGTGTTACATAATCCTTCAGATTATTTTAATACGCTGATTTGGTGCTCAAAAAACATTTCATACGCTGTTCTTCTGTAGCAAGCGAAAATTCTTTACTCTTTAATCAGTGCTACTTTGCTAAATTAATGCATTAATTTCTTTACAAACATTCTTACAGACCTCTTACTTTTGAATATGTAAGTCACATTTTGAAGGCACTTCTATAGACCAAACCTCTCTTATAAAAAAAATTGGGGGGAAAGGTATGATTGTTTACACTGTACATAATATTCTGCTGCATCCTGACCAGAAGTAGTATGTATAAGGAATCGAATGCATTCTTTGCGCAAAGTAGCACCATTCCTTTTGAATATCGCTTGAAGAGCCGGTTTTAGACAGCAAAACCTTTTAAAAGACCCTCTCTGCTGTACTGCATAAGAACAGCGTGAGACCAGGCAGCTTTAAAAGACGGCTGCTGGTGGGGGTCAGCATCCAAACCTCTTATTAACAATACTCAGCCTCAGCAGAGTCTTTCCACCCAAAATCACTTCCACTTCAGGAGTTCTTTGCACATTTGAAGGACAATACGCACCGGAAATGCTGAAAGAGATATTTTTTTTTATGGAAAAAAAAAACTCCTGTTAAAATTGACTTTTTTTTTTTTTTTTACTTGAGTATTTGTCAAATAAGATGGAACTACATGGCAGCCAGCCAATCTGAATACAGCTTGATAGTTTGAGAACAACACACTTGCCATTTCTGCCCTGCAAACAAGACAGATATATGTGGGAAGCAAAGTAGCACAAGAATTGTTTTCAGAGAATATATATCTTGAATTAAGTACATTTTTCTCACCCCAACTGTTCTCAACTCTTTATTTTATTATTTTTTTCTTTTTTTTTTTTTTTTTTGTGGTTAAAACATTTATCTTACATCTTTAGTTAATTCCTTAAATAAGAAACACTGTGGGTGGTCTTTGAACATGCCATTTAAGACTGAGATGTTTTAATAATTAAAGAACAGTCTGTCTTAGACAGCTATGTAAAAACAACTCAACTAAACTCAACTTCAGTGCAACTCTAATGTCTGTTATTCAGAGAACGACACTAGCTGAGATTAAGGGGTTTTGCTCTTTGGCCTATAAATAACTAAATACGTTCAACACACAGAAAGAGAGACAGATATTGATTTTGGGTAACCTCTGTGAAAGGGTTTGGCTCCTCTGCAGGAATAAGAGGACCAAAAGCCCAGGTCTGAGAAACTAGGCATGCACTAGTAAACCCACTGCTGTGTCTGTTTAATCCACTCTAATCCTAAAGTCTACAAACTCCGGCCCAAAACAGGCATACATTTGAAACTTTCAGAGATCAAAAAGTGGGATTTTGTTGTGTGGCTGTTTGTATGAATATCCTCCATCCATTTCTGACTCCAGATGACTACAATATGCAATGAAACTATGTTCAAAATAAGCCATAAAAAAGCTCCCTAGTAATCCTAAATCATTCTAAGTCCCCTCTCAAGATCCAAAAAGAGAGAAAAAAGGAAATAAAGGATAGGAAAAGCAGAGGCTGGGCAAGATAAAGGGTGTGCCTGTAAAGACAGCCAGGAATGAAGAGAATAGATTGATACAGCAATTTCGCTCTATTCAACTGCAACGAATACATATCCATATATTAGCCATCCCTGCTCCCTGTGTACACTAGCAATAACTGTTTAAACATGAAAACTACAACATCCAGTTGACCAGTTGAACACATGTATAATCTCATTATTTCTCCATTTTTGGCAGTTCTTCCAGAATTTTTTATAAACATGCATTCTCTTTTTCAACCAGATATCCACTCAACACCGTAACAGGTGTGTGCGAGTGTGTTTGGTCTAGGTTGTGTACTGGCCTTTCCGTAAAGATTATTTATTCCATGTCACTGTGCTGACACAAGATGATTTAAGGAGGACAGGAAGCGCATCTGACATGCCCCACTGGTGGTCTGTCAGGTGTGCACGCTAATTTGACAGGTACTTTTGTACTACAGATTAATCTAATAGCAGGGGGTTCTCTCCATTTTGGATTCTCCATCATTTTGACACAGGAAGTGACATAGTAGAAGATGTGACTGGGTCATGAAATGAGACATCACTGACAAAGAGATTATTTCCTGGCAGCCCTGAGCTACAATAACCACTTATATGAAAGTACGAGGCAAGGTCATGAACTGACAACACACTACACACACACACACGTGTGTGCACACATAATAACTACACCTAATCTCTATTCTAAAATCCAGAGGGGCAAAGACACATTGCAAAAATAATAAAAGATGACAACTTCTTTGCTACAGACACTTTGCGTTTGTGTGTGCGAGAGAGAGTATGTGTGTGTGTGTGTGTGTTCAAGCCAGAGGGGGGTCTTTTCCCAGAACACTTCCATCAGCAACCTGAAATGATTGTGGGCAGGTATGAGAAGGGAATTTTTGAAAACAGCAAAGAAAAGAAAAAAGGGAGAGAGCAAGGAAGCAAAAAAAAACACAAGAAGGGAGGGGAGCAAAATTAATAAAGAACAGAATAAAGAGAGGAATAAGAAAAACAGGAATTTAAACCAATGGATTGAAGAAAGGAAAGAAAATAAGGAAGGGATGGAAGGAAGGCCGAAAGTAAATAAAAGAATGAAGTAATTAAGGAAAGAAATGAGGTAAGGAAACAACAAAGTAGAAAAGGAATAGTAAAATTAGGGAAGGACTAATAGAATTAAGGAAGAAATGAAGGAAAAAAGGAAAATTAGATGATAAAAGAAAGAAAGAAATAAAGAAAGGAAGGAAGGAAGGAAGGAAGGAAGGAAGGAAGAAAGAAAGAAAGAAAGAAAGAAAGAAAGAAAGAAAGAAAGAAAGAAAGAAAGAAAGAAAGAAAGAAAGAAAGAAAGAAAGAAAGATTATGAAAGCACGCAAACAATAAAGGAAGAAGGAAATAAAAACAATGAAGCAGGGAAAACAGGAAGGAAGAACTGGAGGATATAACAGGAACAAAGCAGGGAAGAAAAAGGAACAAAGGAAGAGGAAAGAAAAGAAAGGAAATAAATAAGGGACTGAAATGAGGAGGAAAGAACTAAGGAAGGAGGAAGAAACCACTGAATCAAAAGGGAGGAAAGCAATGAAGGAAAGAATGGAACAAAAGAAGAAAGGAAGGAAATGAGGGAGGAAACAATGGTTCAAGGAACAAAGTAACAAAGAAAAGCAGGAAGGGAGGAAAAATATTACAAGAATACTGCAGAACAGAGGAGTGCTGATGATGGGTATTTTCACAGTGGGTTCCTTTGAGTAGATAAGATGGTCACTGAGAAGGTCACCACACACTCAACCAATACCAATCCTCACTGAGATACAGTATCAATAAAGAGCTTTGAGTGCAATGAAAGACTTCAGCAAGTCTGGTGTGTGACTACCAAACCAAAGACGATGTGAAAGAAACAACATGAATCACACTTGTTTTCAGGCGGAGAGCGATTTCTGGTGTGGTGCAACACTGCCCCCTACTGTTTACTGTGTGACGTGCACAGTTTGACCAATGGTGTGTGCTGGCCAGACACAACTGCGTCACTCCATAAGATACCTTGTAAAACCAGTAAACACTTCTAATAAGCCTCAGCATGACAACATGACATCACAATAGGCCTCTGAAGTGAATATTACTGCGTATACAATCATCTTAAAAGTAAATAATATCAGCAGCAGCAATATCAATCGAAATGCATTCTATCTCCTCTCTTCTGCACTAATGAGAAAAGAAAACAGGCACTTTAATGGAGAGAAGCCTACATGCTCAAGACACTGATTTGTTTTTAAAACCGAAGCACGCTGGTAAACAAATGGCCGTATGGGGGATAGACAGTTTCTTTGATGCTCTGTTCAATTTGCTCAGAGACGACATCCTGCAGGTCAAAACTGAAAAAGAAATACTCTGAGGAAAACATCAGCCATGAATGTGTGTGTGTGTGTGGATGGTACACTATAAAGGCTGCTGCAATAACTCTCAATGCTTGTCCATGAGCCTGATGTAAAGCCTTAATGTTGACTGAGCAGGCTGCTATGTGTTTGACTGCATTTGTAAGAGAATAACTTTGAAAGGCTCACGGTGAACTTCATTTCCCTTTTTAAAAAATAAATAAATAAATAAATAAATACAAATAATACTTTCACTCAGCAAAGACATTAAATTGATCAAAAGTGACAGCAATAAATACAGTTAAAGACAAAAGTTTACATACGCCTTGCAGAATCTAAAAAATGTTATTTTACCAAAATAAGACGGATCATTCAAAATACATGTTTTATTTAGTACTTACCTGAGTAAGATAGCTCACATAAAAGTCGTTTACATATAGTCCACAAGAGAAAAAAATAGTTGACCCTGTTCAAGTTTACATACACTTGATTTATAATTAAGCATTTTTGTGTATTTGAACCCTTTTCAACAATGACTGTATGATTTTTTGCACTAAGGACAACTGAGGGACTCATATGCAACTATTACGAAGGTTCAAACGCTCACTGATGCATCAGAAGGAAACCCGATGCATTAAGAGCCAGGGGGTGAAAACTTTTTGAATTTGAGGATCAGGGTAAATTTAACTTATTTTACCTTCTGGGAAACATGTAAGTATCTTCTGAAGGGCAGCACCAAATGAAAAATAAGAAAACTGTACACATTCTGTTAAAACGTTTTCACCCCTGGCACTTAATGAATTGTGATTCCTTCTGAAGCATCAGTGAGCCTATAGTTCATACAAGGAATGCATTTAGTTGCATATGAATCCCTCAGTTGTCCTCAGTGTGAAAAGATGGATCTCAAAATCATGCAGTCATTGTTGGAAAGAGTTCAAATACACAAAAATTCTGAAAGACCAAAGAATTTGTGGGACCTGAAGGATTTTCAGCAGGCAGACAGTTTAACTGTTCAGGACAAACAAGGGACTCATGAACAACTATCACTAAACAAAAAATACACAGCTGTGGATCATTCCGGTAACAACACAGTATTAAGAATCAAGTGTATGTAAACTTTTGAATGGGGTAATTTTTATGAATTCAGTTATTATTTTCACTTGTGGACTATATGTAAACGTCTTCTATGTGAAATATTTTAATTAGGTCAGTACTAAATAAAAAATAACATGCACTTTTATGATCCCACTTATTTTGTTAAAATAATTAACATTTTGCAGATTCTGCAAGGTGTATGTAAACTTTTTGACTTCAACTGTACATACATACCCACCTACATAAACAAATAAATGCTGTTATTTTAGACTTACTGTCGAAATAAGCAGCAAAAGGTTTCTGAAGGATCACTGCAGACTGGAGTAATGTAATGTCTGCTGAAAATGCAGCTTTACTATCATGACAATAAATTACATTTTAAAATATGTTATAATAGAAAACAATTCTTTTAAATTGTATTTTTTTAATGCAGCCTTGGTGAGCATAAGAGACTTTTTAACAGTAATGTATTTAATAATAATAATAATAATAATAACATTTAACATTTATTTATAATTATAATTACAACTGCCTCCAGATTTGTGTGTGTGTGTTTTTCCACCGAGCTTGTTGAAATGCTTTCAGGGATTGCCTTTACTGAAGAATACATTTATAATGCCTTAAATCACTTGGATTTGGCACAGAGCTAATGTCTCTCTTTGTCCCTCAGACCTGTAAACTTCCACACGACAGATTTGATAAACATCCCAATAGCCCCACAAGTCATTTCCACAAAAGCTATAAAGGCTGCATGAACTGCAAAAATCGCCAACTTACTCTCTGATCCAAGTTCCAAGTCAAATTTTGTAACACGCTGTTTAGAAACCCAATAAGATCACAGTATTTTAAGCTTTGGATCAACAAACAAGAATTACAAGTTCTTTATCTTCATTTACTCAGCCGTTTTGTCTTTTCTGTAAGACTTTAAAGCAATGTCCTGGGTTCAATACCAGCTAAGCTCTATCGACAAAATCCGAGGTGCTGTCAATTACCACAGAAAGTAATTTGGAATCATCCCCCAGTCTGTAAAAACAAGCGAAAATCAAGTTAACAGTTACACACTTACAAAGGAAGATTTTGGGACTAGGCACTGCAATGGTAAATATATTATACAAACCTGTCTTAAACATGTCCTATATATTTTGGATATAATATAAAATAAGAAAACTGGAAATGGAGACATTACGTATTAGATGTCATAATGAAATTGACAAAGTATAACATGAGTAGTAGGCTATTATTTACAGTGAATGTTTTGTAGAAACTACAAAGAAAATGCCAGTATCTTCCAGCCTGTCGCCATCATGCAAATATGAATGATCAGACATACAGTAGTAGTTATTTCCAGGTTTCTGCATTTCCACAGCGTGCCACAGATTGCAGTGTGCCCTAACACAGGTAAAACCTGACCCTTTACACACACACAGCTAACTTCAAAACAGGTCAGACTGAATATCAAAGCAGAACATTCCCCAGAAGATGACACAAATTTTCACACAGAATTTTCAAACAGATGTTTAATTTCTGTCAGGATGTATCTACCCACATGCATATTCACTCTGATAAATGAGAGTGTGAATGCTGGTGAGCTGTGTGCCTGAGCTTCATGAGAAATGCAGGAGGTTTGGGAGACAGAGATTCATTAGCGGGACGTCTCCACACTTCACACCCGTCTCGCATCTCCAGCTGTGATTCCTCTTCCAGAAATCAAATGTATCATTGACAAAAACAGTCTAATGCTGTCCAACAGGTGTGAGAAAACCTCCTTACACTGACTATCAAGAAACAGTGACCTCAAAAAAGCTACAAGTAAACTGAGTATAGGGAAGAAATGGTGAGATGGAGAGGAGATTTAAGAACACAGGAAAATCCATTTTTGTACATTTTGAGGAATTTTGTAACAAAATCACACAAACAATGGAACAGGCTTTCCAAAGACCACCAACTTTCCATTGTCCCCTGTCTTCCTTTGTCAAACAGGTAGGTATGTTCCAAATGCCACTGGCTCAGCCAGAAGTCACAGATTGCCAGCCATTAGGTGGTTTACTTATGGTAATGTTGAGCTAAGCCAACTAAGCTAACAGTGTTGAGCTAAGCTAACAGATTTCACAGATATGTGGTAAATAATGTAGTGTTAATCACACTGTAATTTAGTTAAGCTATGACACTAATATTTAGTGAATAAAATATATATCTATTTACAATCAACATAAGCAAAGCAGTGTTTAGACAGAGACACAGTATAGCTCTTTATACTACACTCCATCATATTGTACTAAAATAAAAGTATTTTAGAACACTGGTCTTCAAATTACTCAAGTTATCTAAAGCTTAAGTTACCTTATAGTTATAGTTACCAACAGTTGACAGGTGTTGACAAGTTACAATAATATATTGAATATGGCTTCAGGCTTACTGTTTTACCTACATCGTTGTCTGTTAAATTTTCTACATTTAAAAGTAAAAAATAAAAAATATTACTCATACCCAATTGCAACTGAAAACTACTTTGCACGACTATGAAAAAAATATTTAGGAGCACCAGTGTGAGTGACCCGATCAGCATATTTGTGTTTGCCCTGAGGGGAGCTTCAAAGGTTTCTATGTGTTTTTGCAACTTTCAGTAATGTATCACAGACATATCAGACGAATCCTTCCATAAATAAAGTGTAGAGAGCGTGTAAATAAGAGATTCATTGTGCAGTGTAGAGAGCTTTGTTGATTATAATGGAACTTTGTGAGATTGCAATGAACTAAGATGAGTGACAGCTTTTAATGATGTTTAAGAGAGTTTGTAAATTAAATATTGATTTAATACAACAGTTAATAAACAAGAAGTTAATATTAAGTGACTTACATTGTCTGACTATAACACTATTGCCTGATTTTGCTCTATTTCTTCCTCAAAAATAAGTTGAAACAAGTCACAACTGAGCCACTGCACATCTCCATTCAAACACAGCAGTGTTTTGTTTATTAATGAACGTGCATTTTTAAACGAATCTAGTTAGTCGATGATTCAATTAGCCATTTAAGAAGACAGTCACTTGCTTCATTCCAGAATGAATCAGCCGTTCGAATGAATCAAATGAATGAATGATTCATTAATTAAATCAATAATATGCCGCCACCTACTGGCAGTTTTAGTTTAATTTTGAAGTACCTTTTCAGTTATTTAAATCATTTAATATTTATTTTGAAAATGTTATATTTAAAACGTTAACCTCAACATGAATTTAGGAATTTGAATGCACTCATGCCACCTCTGAGCCTCATTAAACATATGAAAATACACCTACAAGCTACTTTTGTGTTCTTCTGTGCCACCTCTGTAGTTTTTTTCTTCTCTTTTTTTTTAATTGATAAAGTCAGAAAAATGCCATTACAAAGGTAAAAACAAAACTCCCCTGTAAATCTCTTTAAGGAGTCAAATATCACCTTGTAATGGGAAGACTAATTTTAAATTAAATTAAATTAAATTAAATTAAAGAAATAAAATCTTAAGATTATATGTAAAACTTAAACGTAAAAAACAAATTAGAAATGTTGCATTGGTAACTAAATACTAAGGTTTTTTTTTTTCATAAAATTGTATTGTATAAAACATACAATTACTAAAACTTAAAATAAAATTAAAATGAAAACTGCAAATATAAAAAGCTAAATCTAAATATTAATAAATGCAATAATAGTACATAAAATAATAATAAAAACAACACTGACCCAAAAACAGCCACTGAGTGTCACTGCTATACAGAGAACTCAGCTCAGACAAAAATGTTTTTAGAAAGTATAACTGTGTTCTCAACTACCCCATCTAGTAATTCACATTAGTTCAAATGTTCCTTAAAATTTTGCAATATTTTGTAAACACAATGCAAATAAAATGACAATGAAATTGTCCAAAGTTAAGGGATGCTTTAGAATTAACCAACAAGGCAATTTCTTGGTCGCACTATGTCCTAGTAGTACACCAGGTGATGTGCTCTCTGAAGAACTCCTCTCAGAAAAAAAATAAAAAATAAAAAATCCAATTTACGTTTCATATTGAATAAACATCTTTAATATATCACATGAGGAAATGCTTCAGCTTTTGTTGTCTAGATGCACCATTGTGCTAAATTGAAATGCAGTTGTTTTTTAGTTACGTTTATTAATTAAAATCTCTCTTGATGAATGTCTTTCCAATGCTGCACAGCATTGCCTCCAGGCAACATAAACAGCAAAACAGCTTATTCTAAACTACTAATGTTATGAGTCTTCATCTCATTTAGGTGTACAAATAGATTTGATACCATTTATACACATACTTTTGACCATTTAGTGTGTCAAATATGCACCTGTAATATCCAGCACCTTTTGTCAATCACTATTTAATCATATCATTTTGAAAAAAGTCTTGGTGAAGATACACAGAGGGCAGACAAATACTATTCAAAACATTATGATTAATCTCAAAACAAACAACAGCACCTACACACTTTCAAAAATTGCTGTAACATTGTAAACAGCAGTCCTTATGATTACCTTCATAACCACTAGATGGCAGCCTAATATTCCAAATATAGTCTCTCCCAGGAAGTTAATAGTTCTGTAATGGTTTCTCATTAATGCTTTTTTAAGATTGTCTTTTGAAGGGCTACTTAAAAGGTTTTAAAGGGAAAAATAGAGCATATAAATAAAGTAGTGAGATGTGGAGTGAAGGACCTACTGATTTTAAAATTGTGATACAATATGGTTACTGTCAAAAAGTTGCATTTACAGATTCTAGTGCTTGGAAGTATACATTTTTAAACATATATTCTCCGTCTAGATTTATTCAGTTTTGTTTTGCCAATGACGTGAGTTTGGGACAGGATTTCCTTTTTATCAGACTATGGCGCCAAACAGCCAGTGTTTACACCTTCCAGAGACTACAAATATTTATAAACGGCTTCCTCAAAAGTTGACACTGTAAACTTCAAAAGGAGAAAGTTTGAAACATTGAAAAACAATGAACCAATTGCATCAATTTGCAGATGGTGTGACTGCACACTAAACATGCTGCAATAAACAATATTTGAACCCTGAGTGTACTCACATCAAACTCGTTGAGAGCGGCGGCCAGCTCGCCGATGCCAGCGTGCCCGTGCTTCTCATCAGTGGGTGAAGTGGCCTGGGCAGAGCTGGAGATGCCCCCAATGGCCTCTTGGACCTGTTTGAAGACGTAGTCGCGGTTGGCACGTGTAGCAGCCACGTCGGGATGGCGCAGGAAGGCCTGGGAGGCAGTATAGAGCATAGTGGCGTTCTTCTTAAGAGCCCCTCGAGCCGCCGCCATCTCGTCCCTGCACTGAGGGTCCTTCAGCTCCTAGCACACACATAAACAAATATCTATATTAGATCTGTCACCTTTACAAATGCACAGATCTAATATACTGATACATCATATTTTCTCCCAAATGTTTATAATATTTCAAACATAACTGTCTGTGTTTTATGTAAATAGTCAGCACACAGGGCTTTTTTCAATAATAATAATGTGTGCATTTGACCATTTTTTCATTAGGTAATAGCTAGTTAAATTCTAATAGTAGTTAGATAACTTAAGCAACCATTCACTAGCATTTACATTTACCTTAAATTAAGTATAGTCATTTGTGTTCATAAAAGTGTCTTTAGATAAACCAATTATTAAACCCAGAATGAGTTTCAATGAAAAATGTATCTACCCACTCCCTGGATATACAAGTGCAACTGGTTGCCTTGTATACAGTATTCTGCAGTTTTATTACTGACAAAGCTTATTTTGGGGGGTTTATATTGAACAGTTGCTGGCATTTACTGATCCATTTATTGTGCATACTATGAACAACATAAGATAACATTAGGATAAGTAATTATGACAATAGTAGAACGAAAAAAAAAAAAATTCATTAATGCAGGACTACTGTATATGTATTCTGAATAATGTGAGCAATCCCCATTCCCTCCAAAATTAAACAAAGAAAAACAGTCAGTGTAACAACATCATACGTTAATATTTACCGGAAAATGACGCAAATATACTAGATGCTGCTATTTGTCCCGCTTAAACCTACTCAAATAGGATGACAGCGCCGGTTTGTTTGGAGCTATTTGTGACCCTGGACCACAAAACCAGTCTTAAGTCGCTGGGGTATATTTGTAGCAATAGCCAAAAATACATTGTATAGGTCAAAATTAATGATTTTTCTTTTATGCCAAAAATCATTAGGATATTAAGTAAAGATCATGTTCCATGAAGATATTTTGTAAAATTCCTACTGCAAATATATCAAATCTTAATTTTTTGATTAGTAATATGCATTGTTAAGAACTTCATTTGGACAACTTTAAAGGTGATTTTCTCAGTATTTTGATTTTTTGCACCTTCAAATTTCAGATTTTCAAATAGTTGTATCTCGGCCAAATATTGTCCTATCATAACAAACCATACATCAATGGAAAGCTTATTTATTCAGCTTTCAGATAGATTATGTATAAATCTCAATTTTGAAAAATTGACACTTATGACTGGTTTTGTGGTCCAGGGTCACATTTGAGCGATACATGAACCACGTGACCGCGTGGCGGCAAAACGAGACCTAAGTTTGCTACAAGTATTTCTTTTTCAACGGCTCTGAGTGCAAAAAGCTGTGAAATTTGAACTATGATAGCTGACGCGGATACAGCATTGAGTTGTCCGTGGCTTATAGTATTTAATAACTATTCTTAACATAAAGCACGTCCCGCTTTTGATATTTTCACTCTCATGTATGTTAATCTATGGATGTATCGATCTAATGCATGTTACTCTTGTCGTACATAACGTCAAACTGTCCTGACTATACATAGATAGATAGATAGATAGATAGATAGATAGATAGATAGATAGATAGATAGATAGATAGATAGATAGAAGCTAAATGACTGTTCTAACCACAACCTCAAAACACACTTGGTTCAAAGTCATTATGAATCACGTACATATTTTCAGCTCAAAAAGGTTAAATGCAACAGTTTACATTCCTATCATGAAACAGTTTTCACGTATTAAATGTATAGTTACAGCTAACTAACGTACTTACATAATTGTAGTCGCTCTCTTTGACCGTTAACACCGGTCACTCGGCTCCTGTGTGAAGAGTTAATAAAGCCCGCCTTTTTTATTTGAGTGACCGTCATTTTGACGCTGACAAATTCTGTCAGACAAACACAGATTTTTGGACCGCTGAGGCAGCTTAGCTGACAAAGTTTTATTGCCGTTGACGCGTTGTAAACTATTTTCTGCACTAAAACAGTTATTAATATTATTTTGGTTGTTGCTTTCTGCTGCTGCCTCGTCCCTGACGTACGTTCGTGCGCGCCACCGCCGTCTTTTTACGTAGTCGCAAATCCTACCAGTCAGTGTACTTTGATGTCAAAATGCATACCTGCTACGCAAAATACGTACAGGTTGGCAAGAATCGAAAACTACATTAAAGCAGCAGATTAAATGGTCTTATGAATTTATGGGCCCTTAAGGAAAATTTTCATTACATTAAATTAATTTTCAAATTTAACTGATAGTTGCTAAGCAATTATCCATCCCATAATCACGCACGTGCGAAAAAAAAAGTCAAAAACCCTTCATGCATTCAAAGTTTTGTGAGTTTCACCATATGGCTAAAACTCTGTATAGTCATAAACATTCTTACAAAGATAACCAAATCATTATAATAATTTTTATTTTATTTTATAAAATGATTTAATAAACATATGCATGCACATGTCTACATAGAATCAACTTTATTTATGTTAAGGCATGAGTGACTCCTGCTGGTGACATTCACCTTCAGGCCAAACTCTTTTCAGACAGGAGAAACCTTGATGTGTGCACGTCTGAGTGGAACAGTGTTGCCAAGTCTCTGGTTTTCAAAGAATTGGGTTACTTTTATACTGCTGCCATGGTCTTTTTTTAAAGAATGCAATTGGGCTTATTTTGAATATCAATTGGGCAGGTTTTGTTACACAGACCTGGCAACCCTGGAGTGGAAGTCCACAGTTTCCGAAGAGTGGAGGGAATATTAAGCCGCTTTTCCACTATCGGGCCGAACCGTTCTCTTTGCTTAACCGTTCCATTCCGTGCCGATCCGGGCCAGTCAGCACGGATATGGTTTCATTTTCTACTGTGGTGCTGATAAAACGGAACTCTTTGGAATGTAAACACAAATGCGTCAGTCGTTGCCTTGGTAAAGCAATTGTAATATAAACAGCGATATGGACGATGATCAGATATTTTTGTTTTTGGGGCTACTTCGTTAAATAACAGAAAAAAAAGGACACAACTCTTGGTGCAAGAAATAAAATAAACAGAAGCCAAGGCCGAGAACGGTTTGTAATCGTGCTGTGCCATACCAGGCTCAGGTGGAAACACAACTGGAACCGTACCTGACTGTATTGTTTGGTGACCGTTTTATAAAAGCAGTAAGAGACTAAGCTGTTTTGTCACAGCTAAAGGAGTCGTAAGCACTTTGCTTCCCGTCCCTTCAGCTGTGACTTATTCACAATACAACATGGTCTGTTGTACCTTATTTTTTATGTATAGATCAACAGATAAATAAAATTGTGATATTTAATAATACCTGCTGTCTGCGAGCAGCAACATAGTTGAGTTTGACCATCTCCTTCCCAAACTCCTTAAAGCGGTTGGCCAAGTCCTGCTCATTGGTGGCATTCTTAACAGCTTCTAGAGCTTCTTCCACCTGTAAATCAACACACACATACACACAAACATCCTACTGTTTAAATAATATCTATAAAATGAAAGGTAGTAGAAAAGTTCCATAAAGCACTTTAACTGATGTGGTTGAGTGACGTTTAACTTTTGTAGTGTTTATTACTGGTTCTCCTGGGGCACATATATTTCTGACAGTTTTCACTCTCCATAATGAGACTAGCGGAAGAACAAGGAGGTGTTTTGTCCCTTGTGACACATCTAAAAGTTTCTCAGCCACATCCTACACTCTAAAAGTTTTCCTTTCACAACCATTAAGTTTCACAGATCTTAGTTCTCAAATTTGTTTAGTGATTATATAACAGAGAGGCCGCTGGGTAAACAAAAAAGTGGTTTAAACAACCTAAACTTTAAAAAAAAAAAGGAAGAATTGTGTTTGCTGCCTTAGTGCCAGTGGGGAACAAAAATTGAAAGAAAACAGAATAGTGCAACTAGAAGCAAAGGATTATGGGTGTGAAAATTAAGATTCAAGAGCAAAAAGACTAAATTCAGCCAATCTGAAAACAGCCTTATCTACCCCATAAATACAAATGCAAAATATGGAGCCTAATTGATGACCGGAGGCAAGAGAAGTGATATTTGAGAATGTTATTTATGCATTTTAATAGTCTGTTGCAAACGTATGCCAGGAGGTTGTCGCTTCAACAATATGTACTATGCAAATAAACAGCACGACTCAAGATAAAGACAGTTTCTTTGTACTGTAATAAATATAACTTCCTGTGCCCTTGAAATGAATCTCCTTGGACATCGAAACAACTGAGAGGCAGGTCTGGCTTGGTCTGGCGAGAGTAGGGAGGTAATAAAATAAAATAAAACAAAAAAAAATATTTTAAAGATTTTAAATGTAAGAAAATTATTATTACTAAATAAATTGTCTATTTATTAATTAATTAATTAAATTAATAAAAAAAAAAAACTTGCTACTGCAGAAAAAATGGCCACTGAGAAATGAATAAGTAGCAAACATACGATCTTGAGATGAGCCAGGAGCCTCATGACGTCAGCCATGTCAGCCAGGATGAGGAGGCGAGTGACGGCAGACAGGAGGGCGCGGGCGGCACGGACCATGGTGCCCCGTTTCACAGAGGAGCAGGGGTCATCGGCGAACTCTGAGGAGGCCACGCGCATCGTGTCACCTGCACAGAGACACAAAACAACCAAGACAAAAGCAAACAACATATGTTTAGAGTTCCACCACACAGCAAATCCCTTGTGCATCTCTAGCATTTTTAATTCGGGAACCAAATAAAGCTGCATGGACATGTCAATGGTTTATTAATAGCTGTGCATCTGTTTACCAGTGAAATAAACTGCGAGTACAGACAAGATTGCCAAGAGTGTTCATTAGTGAAAAGGCACACTTCAGAAAAACAGTGGACAGAGGACTGCTGGTGTTTGGAAAACAATATGCCAGTTTATGTCAAACTGTATTGTCAATGAAATACTAAATTCCTGCTTTTCAGAACATCAACCACAAAAAAAGTAGAGATCAATATGTGGAAAACAAAGCCAATATAAAATGAGAATAAAGACATTTATAGATTGTCACAGGAGTGATGTATGCATTTTCTGTTAATACCTTTCCATGTTGAAAAACCAGCATACTGTATGCTGGTTAGGTATGTTTTAAAGCATGACAGCTGGTTTAAGCTGGTCCTTAGTTGGTTATTAACCGGTTTAAGCTGGTCATGTGCTGCTCCTAAGCAACTCAGGACCAGCTCATAACCAGCTCGTGACCAACTTCAAAACATACCTAACCAGCATATGCTGTTTTTTTCAACAGGGTTAGACAACCATGCACCTCTTTTTATTTAGTACTCTATTTGTCAAAAGTATCATTTTTATATATGTCTGTATATTACTTAGGAGGATGAAAAAGCCCAAAAACCAAATTCAGACTGTAAGAGTGTTACTGTGACATGCTTGCTCAAGTAAAAATGAGCAATTTGTCTCAAGGTTCATTGTTAGAATCTATTAATGACCCTACAGTAAGTGGACTCCCACCTTTCTATCTGAACAGGAGCCGCAGGCGGGACAGAGTTGATTAATGAAAGCTTACAAAAAGCCCGGCTGAGACATTAGCAAATGTCATTGAATCTGAGAATGATATACAGAGAAGAAAGATTGTGGCAAACTGACTTTCTAGAGTCTGGGGAAAGAGAAAACAAGAATTAGTTTTTTGGTTTTTAAGCCTGTACTGGCTCTGTATGCACTGTAAAAAACAATTTGTTGAGTCAACTTAAAATAATTTGTAACCTGGCTGCCTTAAAATTTTAACTTCAGTCAACTCAAAAAAAGCTGGGTTACTTACCCATCTGTTAGGTTTAGCAAACACAAATATCTAAGTTGTTACTTAGTAAAACTTAATATTTCAAGTTGAATAAACTTATTTTAGCTGACTGAACTTTAAAATTTTAGGGCAGCAGGGTAACAAATTATTTTAAGCTGACTCAACAAATTGTGTTTTTTATTTTTTACAGTGTGGGTGAACACTTGCACGCACATAATAAATATGGCTGTACTTTAGTGTACGTGCGTGTTCTGCTAGTTTCTCTCACACACTGAACTGAAACGACAGAATGTCAGCAATTCTTAACAGTGCCTCACTGCTGCCCCTTCACTTTCCAGGGGAAATGTCAGCACTGTCCTCTAACTCTGTGCATGTTGTGGCAGCTCTACCTTCACGGATTACCACAGAAGGTTATAATCTTATTTCCATCCAATAGCTCTTCTTTTTCCCCAGTACAATTTAACCAAGTCAAAAGGACAGACATATTCAGACAGATTTTCATCCAAGCTGATTGAAACAATCCTTATATTTCCATTATTGTTTGATCGTGTTTGAAATAATCTTCAAATCAGATCAAAAGCTTCAAAGAAAACCTGTTTTAGACCTGCATTCAAAGCACCAGACAGTAATATCACATCCGATGACCTAGAATAAATGAAAGTGAGTGTTAGAGATAACCAAGTCAATATTTTATGAGTACAATGCTGATTTCTCCAGCGAAACTGAATCATAAGTTAAAAAAAGCATTTATACAGTAAACTAAATTCCTTCTTATCACTCTGTCAGAAATAATTTGTTATTCTTTCTACCAACTACTGAACCACACAGACAGGACTGTGTGGTATTAAGGGCAGCGAATTCATCTATGCTGACTTAAATAAACCAGATGGAGTAGACATCAACTTTGTAGACGCAATGTTGACAGCCTGCCTACTTCCAGATGCTGCCTGATAAATAAGAATTCGAAGGTTTTACACACATACTTGCGCTCTCTAAAAAAAGGTACTGCAAGTAATAAGAGTCAGACAGAGATATTAATGCTAATTATTCTTGACCTGAGAGAGGATGTGAAAATGGTCAATGTTTTGTTTCCATTTTAAACAATCATTAGCTTTGTTAAATGATGAGAAACTGATGACTCAACTGCTTCCATTGGGATACTTCAGCTTGGTAGCGAATTAAGACTACTGAGAAAATGTTCAGGAGGCCACCAGTATAGTGTGTTTGTGCCAAAACAAAACAAAACAAAGCACAACATAGTGACTGATAAAATGTTGAGATAAACTGGAAGTTTTAAGGACCTTGGTAGAACAACTTAACAGGCATAAACAGGTTAGCATTAGATGAATAGCCTATTGATACCTCAGATGACCCTCAGTTCTCATTAATGCAACCTTGTTGGAAAACAACTGCCTGGAGTCTTGTTTTCATTCTGCAGTGCGTCTTCTGTATTGTCTTTTGACTCCATACTTGACCTTTTGTAACTCTAAGATAAATATTATATAATAAAGTTTATTATTAAATAACATAAACAAACCAGCAGTTGGACTGGACAAATTACACTTACATTTCTCTGAAAAGTCTTAATATGCAATTTTGCTTTGAAGAACTAATGTGGGAGGATTACACATTGCCAAATTATTTTAAATACAGTCAAATTAGAAGAGCAGCGAGCAACTGTAAAAAATTACTGTGCTTCATTGATCTGTTATGTCTGCTTATTAGGGGTTCAAGCATAGCGCTGAAACCCTATTGTAATTGTTAGAATGGTCACGGATCAGCGATCTCCGCGTAAAACTGATTGTGCCGACCACACCGTAAGTCGTAGAGACTTGAAACTTGGAGGGATAGTAGTACTCTCAAAGCCGACAAAGTGACCGAGGCTCGCCCTAATTGGCCTGACAGGGGCACTACAGTGAACAAAAGTATGAAATCGCTCATAACTCCTAAACCGTCAGTCGCAAGCTTGTGTCTTATGTCATTGGAATCCTTGGCTCATGCCAGACAAAACACATGAGCCTGGTTCCTGTGAGCCTGGTATAGGTATTTTGGATTTTTTGAAAAAACTACTTTTGCGAACTAGTCCTAGGTTTTTCACCCGAACGGAACCAAACCAGCACAAAAAGATTCTCTGAAGAGTGAATATCAATAATTATCAAAAAAAAAAAGTTGAACTTTTGACTCACCGTCACAAAGGGGTGCCAAAACGATTGAAAGGGACAGAGCTACTTTTAGTAAAATGCCTATAACTCCTGAATCTCCGCCAAACTCAGAACACTTATGTAAAAGCTCAATCTGAGGTCACAGGGAAAAAATGGCGAAGCTTTGCCCCACGATGGTGCTATAAGAGGGAAAAACTTAAAAATGGCTATAACTGTGCAACCATTTGTCCTATCAACATGAAAATTGGTGTGCACAGTCTTGGTCCGAAGTGCCACAAGTGTTTACATGGACATTTGCATATCTCAAAAAACATGGCCGCCATTGGCCAACGAATTTTGAGCACCTGTTAGAGAAGGTTAACAGAGGCAGATCGGAACGAAACTCACGGCCCAAAGGTCTGAGAGAGATTTGAAAGAAATTGACCACTGGGGGCGATATCGCATTTTTCAAGGCTGTAAACGATTGTACATTGCATGTTTTTTTCGCACATATACATAATATTTGTATCATATGACAGAACTCATTCCAGACAACTTTGCCTCTAGAAGAAGTGCTGTCAATCAAATCATTTGTTAAATGATTGAGAAGATGTAAAAAACTCAAAATTTCACCGGCTCAGCACATGCAACAGGTGATTTGAAGTGGAACAAAAAGTTTATCAAAGTTGTCCTAAGACAAGAACAGGTATTGTATTGGTTTTAGGACAACTTTGATAAAAGGTTTTAATCTACTTCAAATGTTGACTAGTGTAAAACAAGCATACAAAGTCTTAAAGGGATTCGACAACAGCTGGAGCTATAACAGTCATAAACATTAAAAAGCATAATATTTCAATGGTGAATGACCTTGATTTGCCAAAAATGTTTTTAATCATTGATTTAGGTGGGTACAGCCTTGCTAATTAATATGTAATGTCTTTTTCCGTATATGCTTAAACACCTTAAGCGCTTGAACCCTGGTAGTCGCTGCTTGTTTGCTCTGATAATTGAGTGCTGTAGCTTAATTGTCTTTTGTTTGAAAGTTGCGCTAAGTTATTTTTCATTGTCATTAAATGAATAAATCAATAGCTATGGGACACAAGTGACATTTAGATCAAAAGATCGGTTTCTAATTTCTATTTTAAGCATTTTCTTTGTTCTTTAACCTTTGTTTCACACAGAGTAACAGACGGTCAGCCGTGGGAGTGGAAAGCCACTCGGACCATTATGTCGAACCTGTGTTCATTAACCTCATCCCAGCTAAAGGTCAGCTTGCTAATGGTCCACACGGACTATTTTAACACACTTCATTCTGCCCCTGCAGCCAGGGCTTGGCTCAGTCTCCATCTGTCAGGGCTGCAGTCCCATCACAGCAGATCTGAGAACGCTTGTGTATTTTCAACACAAATAACTCTAAAAACTCATTGATATAAATATATATATATATATATATATATATATAATGACTTTTACAGGCCTGGAAACCCTTACTTGAAAATTTTCCAACTTTTCCAGGATCCTCATGACTGTGAGACCTGTAAAAAATGTTGTTTGGTGCTCATACACTAATTTTGTTCTGTTTTCCACTGAATTAGTTCATATTTAGAGTCCCAGAAAGAGACAGAGAGTCACCCCAGACTCCCATTAATTATTATTATATTAGCAAGTAATGTAATCCACCACCAAACTAAACAAATTAAACAAAGATTTCACATTCATTACCTCATCAAAGAGTGCTCAAAATGAACCACAAAAAAAGAAAAAAACAGATTATTATTAATATGATACAATGGCAGCTAATACATTTTAGCTTTTGAGGTTTAAAAGTGGCTTTTTTTCTCTTCTCCACAACCTCATAATTGCTCTTCGGCTGTGTTTATGGAATGATAAATGCTCTGTGAAACGCCATCAATAACAGTTTGCCATTTTCATAGAGGTAATTTGGCTGAGCAAACACTAACTTCAGTCCAGACCAATGAAGTGTTGGAAGGGACACTGTGTATGGGAACGATCATAAAAGAAAGGAAAGGAGAGAAAACTTGGTAAGAGAAAGAGAGTGTATGTAATGTGCTGCCAGATAAGGGCTGTATATAATAGGCAGGACTTATAGGTGAAAAAGGAAAACTTTAGCAAACTGCAGCACATGAGCGAAACGCTAAAGCCCACAGCAAACTGGCATGTTAATGTCTTGTTAATGTGACAAATAATGTGTCTCACTGGTTCCCACATGACCCTAAAGTTTTCTCTCTTTGAAGTTAAAAAAAAGATACCCTTGGAGGTATACTACAGATCCATGTTTGGTTGCTTGATGGGACATTGGAACAAATAAGCAGCAGATTTTGCTTGGGACAGTACCTCAGGGTGATAACAAGCTGCTCACCTTGCTTGCGAACGTCCTCTACAGCTGCGATAAGCTCCTCCTTCAGGTCCTGGCTGTCCTTAGCAATCTGCTCACCCTTTTCTAGAAAGTTCTGGGTCGCCTGCTCCACGGACACAGCCAGCACATGAGCTTTCTTGGAGCGGCCCTTTTTCTTACTGGACGGACCTTTGTTGCTGGTGTTGACCAGGGTGGTCACCTGTGGACGAGAAGAGTCATAGTTGAAGATGTATGTAAAGACTTAAGCTGCATAAATATAAAGCAAGACTAGCAACATAGGTCATTTAATAAAAATGCAGGACGCACACAAGCACGACTGAGTCGAAGTTTGTTTATTTCTAAACCAATGGGTTGGAAAAACTGCTGGGTTTGTTTGTTGCTTTCAGAATTATGAACAGGTAAGGGGCCACACACAACAATCAAAGACATCCATCTACGGTATACGCACATAGACCAATAATTAAAAAATGCAGTCAACCGCAAGGACATGCTTGTGTGAACAGACCCCAAGTGAGTCAAACAGGAATTATCTTCACAACACAAACTCAAGTATCAAATCTAAACCTTTGAATGGTTTATATATAAAATACATTTTAATTTAATTGGATAGATGTAAGTCAAGACATAGAAAGAAAGAACAGAAGGTCTAAATTGCAAGTCTGACTTTGTCTAAAGTCTTGAGCGTCAAGACACTACATAATGAACATCCTCAAACAAGGATGCATTTGGACAGGGTGAAAATAACATTGCCTTGACAAAAGTGATTATTTGTATTGCAGACATTTCTGGGCATTTGTCTACATGATTAGATCTACACATTCCTAATAAAGCCTGCGCTGTTAAGAAACATTTTATGTGATATATAGTGACTCATTCAATAGTCAAGCTTTAAGCTCTCAAAGGGCCCATAAAACAGTGCTGGTTTTCACTTTCTGCAGTAGGGCTCTGCTGGGACTGTACTCCCAGGGTAATGTATTTTCAAGGACACCCACGCTAAGCAATTACCATAGTACAACAAAGGACTAACTCGAGTTCCTTGTCCAAACTCAGCCTATACAGCTGATAAAGCTCAAGACCCCATTTGCCTGAACATTCATCACAGTTATTCCCAAAGCGATGCACAGAATAACACTGGATTACATTAAGAGAAGTTTAATCAAAAGAAACCATAGTTGACTTTTAAAAGAGAACATAGTGATCTTAAATAAATTAAGCTTAGACAGGGGTAATGAAAAAATGATATTGGGACAAAAGATTGAAATGACTTTGCAAGGCAAAGATAATGTATGGTTAATACTGCCAGCAAATGTTGGATTAAGCTTTATTACAGAAATGAAAGAAATGGTATCAATCAAACACTCTCCACCAAACAATGTTCAGAAAGTTCAGAAGATACATTAGGGATAAATATAGTCAAGATGGTCATTATCACAAAACAAACCCCGTCAAGCCCTTGGCGTAAAGAAACTATGAAAGATTCTGGAAATTATGAAACTATGACAGCTTGTGAATCACTTGCCCAAGACACCAGTCACTTAGCGGTTTCGGTACTGAATGAATCGCAGTTTTGAAAGAATCAAGTGAGCCAATGATTCAGAGGCCAATTCCTTTCTGAATGAATCAGCTGTTTGAATGAATCAGTTGAATAATGACTGAATGACTCAGTCATTAAGATCACTGGCTGCTGCTTAAGTCACTGGCCGCTGCTACTGGCTGTTTTAGTTTCACAATGAAATGAAAATATATTTATTATTATTATTTTTATGAAGAGAAATGATGCTCAAAAAATAGTTATTTTAGGCAAGTTGGGCAATTTTTTTTTTTTTTTTTACAAAAATCAAAACGATTTGTACATAAATCAAATGATTTGACTAGTCAGCTCAGAAAATCAGAAAAATCCAGTAAATAAAAATATTTAAAAAATGTTCTGATGCTTTTTATGGTCTTGACAACCCTAGTCCTCAGTTGCATCAAATTTATAAAAAAAAAAAAAAAAAAAATCTTTCAAACATTCACTTCTTGTGATACACAGGAAAAATAAAAAATAAATACATAAAAGTACATACAGGCCTGGAACAACTAATAAATAATGAATAATGACAGAATAGTAAATAATGAATCATTATTATCGAGTAATCCCTTTAATCCTTGAACCCTGCTGTATCAGATTTAAAACTTAAAAAAAAAGTTCAGTGAAGGAATTTCCTGACACTAGTATCACTCATAACCACACAGCCAATCCCCAAGGAGACTTACCTTCTCTTGAATAACACTGTCAGTGTCAATAACAGCGTCAGCGAGACAAATGGAGCACTAACATTTATAAATGAACCCCAGATCTGGTATTCTCTGTTCTATAATAACGTAAGAACAATAAAACGCCACAACACTCCCACTACAGTCATTTCACAAGGACAGTGGGGAAGTTTTTAATAGTATTATGACAAGAAAAGTGTAAAAAATGGTGCCAATAGAAAGACAGTCAAGATTGGATTTCTGTGTGAACATCTCCTCCGTCCTTGTTTTGTGTAACACACGGAAATGAAGTCTATACTTTTGTGCCCAGGGATTTTATTTAGCCATAACACTATAGAGGATAACCCTCCTATGGAATGTTTCCGCACCTGAATAAAAAATGTAAAAAAGGTAATTGCAACTTTTTATTTCACAATTCTGACTTTTTTCTCGCAATTCGCAATTGTGATATAAACTCACAACTGAGAGTTATAAAGTAAGAATTGTGCGACATAAACTTGCAATTCTGACCTTTCTCCAAATTGCATGATATAAACTCACAATTCTGAGAAAAAGCATCAAAATTGTGAGATATAAACTCACAATTCTGAATTTTCTCAGAACTGCAAGACAAACTTATGAATAAAGTTGCAACTGTGAGAAGTAAAGTTGTATTTCTGAGAAATAACATCAGAATTGCGAGATATAAATTCACAATTCTGATATTTCAATTCTGAGTTTATATCCCGCGATTGTGACTTTTTTCAAAATTGCGAGTTTATTTCTCACAATTCTGACTTTAACACACAATTGTGAGTTTTTAAGTCAGAATTGTAAGATATAAACTCGCAATTCTGAGAACACATCAGTCTTTTCTTTTTCCTTTAAATGACTTTATAACTCACAATTGTGAGTTTATTCGGAGACAGAAAGAATTGCGAGATATGAACTCGGAATTGTGAGAAAAATATAAAGATACAAACTATAAAGTTTTTTCTTGCAATTCTGACTTTATTTCTCACAACTGTTTATTTCACACAATTCTGAGAAAAAAAACATAACTGTGACTTATATCTTGCAGTAATGACTTTCTAACTTACAATTTTGAGTTTATATCTCACAATTCTAACGTTATAACACACAATTGTGAGTGTCTATCTCACAATTCTGAAAAAGAAGTCAAAATTGCGAGTTTGTATTACACAATTCTAAGAAAAAAAGTCAGAATTGCGAGACATAAACTCACAATCGTGAGAAAAAAAGTCAGAATTGTGAGATAAAAAGTTGCAATTACCTTTTTTATTTTTTATTCACTGGCGAACCTACTGATCTGGTCAATACAGACCATATGAGCTGATCACTTCTATATTACATGCTATGTCATAATTAAACTGTCTAGGGCTGTTCACTGGTCGAACCATTAGGGTCCCTATCATAGAGTAAAAATGGTTTAAAACTGCTGTCTTTAAAACAGGCTTGTCTTCTCAAGGACCATTTGCTTTTAACAGATATTAGATATTTATTTTCTTGCTCACATTTTATTTTTGATTATTCATTTCATCAAAACTGATTGTTCAAAATCATCTTTTATCACAGAAAAAAACATCATTTTTTTGAAACATCAACTTATTTCACAGAAGCTGTTATGAGCAGCCAGAAGGGAGTGATATTATTATCTTTAATAAGAAGTGTTCCATATTTTTACATTTTGGGAGAAGCTTGGCCAAGTTTTAGGATATAATATTTAAGAGTCAGACAGACAGAATCACATACTGATTCAAATGTTACCACAACTGCAACTCATGCAAAGTCCTCCAAGTCCATCTGACAACTCAGGTCTAATTGGAGACACACTCCACTGCTGGGGTTTTATCGGCAGACAGAAACTGGGTTTCCATGGAGACGCCCACAGTCCTGTCAAAGCCATCAACAAAAGGTCCAGGTGAAAATAAAAAAGTTGCACTGCCACATTATATTTCACAGCTGAGGTGGCAAAAGTCAACAAATTATAAAGTGACCAAAAAAATGCTAAACAAATAAAAACTATTAGCTTTTTTATTATTTAAAGTCATTTAGACTTTTTAAATCTAGCTTATGTCTATATGCACAATTACGAAAACTACTTTTTTCCATTGTTATATAGTAAAATCGTAAAACTACTAAGATAACTCACATGGGCACTCTCTACAGACAACTTTGCAATGCCTTCAAATGATGGACGATTTGGCTTGAAGTGCCGTGGGAAAGCTCATTATTTCCCCATGAAGATTCCTAAGACTGTGTTTCAGGTGTCCATGCCAAACAGATCATGGTTACTAACAGCAAAGGATGTCAAGTGGAAGAAAAGACGCCATCTAACAGACAAAAGTGTGAGATCCCCCTGTGCTGGAACCTAAAAAGAAAGCTCTGTTTCTACCAGCCAGACCACAATCCTTTTATGGTGTCAGAAAAACACAGAGGGTGGCAGTAATCCTGCATGGGGGGGCCTAAAAGAAGGGGAGTTGGGAAACCTAATTGAAACCCTCACCCAAAATGACAAATGAAGCAGCACAGCCACTCCACCTACTTCTGATTTCAAAGAACTGCTGGTGGCAGTGAGGTACTTTTAATAGTGATGCATGACAACAACAAAAGAAAAGTACAATATTTTCAATTTTGGTCCATTTTCTTAAAACACCCCACACAATGAAGAAGAAAATAACAGGACAGAAAAAAGATGAAATGGTAATCACATTTTTTTTTTCAGTCTACAATCAAAGGAAAATGCTGTGCCAAGTAACAAAATGAACAAAAAGTAACAAACAGCCAAGAAGCTTTTTTTGAATGCAACATGAAAAGTATTAGATAGTAAAATAGCTTTAATGCTGCACTATTCATCAATTCACACAGAATGCCATATAGTCATTACTATCTGTATGTCACAATAGGCCTCATAATGTTAAGTCATGCAAACTGTTTGGTAATTAATGGATGCAATTTAAAAGCTCAATGGCAAAAAAGGTCAAAGTTGAAACAGTTTGAGTGTCACATTACAGTACTTGACCTACAAGAAGTGCTTAGGGTAAAGCTGAAGCAAGACACGTAAAATAGCTTATTTAAAAGTGGCATTAACCTTTGATATGTATAATCAATCTTGTGTGATTAGGGACAGATTCACTAACAGCTTGCGCCAACACAAACCCTCATTTGGAGTCAAAAATTTACTGTCAGGATTTACTAAAGAGACACAGCAAAAAAATTAGCAGCTGACCTTATTGCATATGCATCTGCAGACGTTTGTCTTTCAGATGCAAAATGTATGAGAAAAGAATATTTAAAGGGATAGTTCACCCAAAAATTAAAATTCTGTCAATTCTTCAGCCTCATGTCATTCCAAACCCGTAACCACTTCATTCATCTTCGGAACACAAATTAAGATGTTGTGGATGAAATTCGAGAGCTTTCTGACCCTGCACAGACAGCAACGCAACTGACATAAGACGTAGTAAGAACATTGTTAAAATAGGCCAATGTGACATCAGTGGTTCAACCGTAATTTTATGAAGCTACGGGAATACTTTTTGTGCACAAAGTAGGGATGTAACAATATCAAAATGTCACGATACAATAATATTGCGATACGAAGTCCACAATACAATATTTATTGCGATATTAAAAAAAAGGCAAATGAAGAACTGAAAAAAATTGAAAATTATGTACATTTTAAAGTTAAATTATTCTATCTAATGCACTTTGAGAGATCAAAATTAAGAGTTCCAACTCATGTTCCTAACTAAGAAAACTTCAGTCAGAAAAAAGTCAGTGAATTGACTTGTACCGGAACTTTAAAGGGGGCTCAACCCTCTTTTTATTTGTGATATACTGTCATAGTTTAAATTACATTCACATTGGTGTTTTAGGAAGCCAAACAAATTACAATATAATAATAATAACAACAATGATATTAATAGCCATATATTGTAAAAAAAAAAACTGCACTGCAAAATAAATGAAAATGTATATTTTATTTTGAAGGAAACTCCAGCTTTAGTGAAAACAGGCTTACAAAAATGTGTCTCACTACAAATCTAGTGAAATGCTGGAATCATCTGCCTCGAAAAATAAAGCATAGCTGGTGGCTGTTGCGTTCCTAAACGTGCGCTAAACTCACATGCAATAAACGAGTTCACTGCATTTATTCACTTGAACGGAGACGTTCTGAGGCGCTGAAACTGACTTGATGAAAGGATTAAACCATATTGCGCTTTCGGTTTTAGTTCGTTTAACAGATACTGTGTCAAATAGCCCAAAAACACAACTTTAAAAACCATTTATGTTAAAATAAGAAGTTTAAATATATTTTTAAAACTACATTTTTTGCACGGAAGAATCGTTTCATATCGTCATGTGAGCATGATAATATTAAGACAGTTTTCCTATCGCAATATCATAATATTGATAATATTGTTACATCCCTAACACAAAGAAAATAATGATAATTCAAAAAATGAAGTTGTTTTTTTGCACACAAAAATATTCTTGTAACTTCATAAAATTTAGGTTGAACCACTGATGTCACATGGACTATTTTAACAATTTCCTTACTACCCTTCTGGGCCTTAAACGCGATAGTGTTGCTGTCTATGGAAGGTCAGAAAACTCTCGGATTTCATCAAAAATATCTTAATTTGTGTTCCGAAGATGAACTTGCGGGTTTGGAACAACATGAGGGTGAGTAATTAATGACTGAACTTTCATTTTTGGGTGAACTAACCCTTTAAATTAATCATGCAAGATTATTTTTTTTTTTTGGTTTGCAGCAATTAATTTACTGATATTTGCACCATCTTTTAACACCCAAAAAATGTCTTAACCCATTTTGTGCTTGACATGGCTGTGATAGTTGCTAATTTGCTCTGCTCTTGACAGATTGGATTGATAATTATGAAAATATGCTGACTGCATTTGTCTTCTTTGGTTTGCACATTGTCAGATCACATGCAGAACTTTCCCCTTTAGGGGATTGCGATCTCGCACTAATTTGCCCTGCTGAAAGAAAGAAAGAAAGAAAGAAAGAAAGATACTAAACTCAAATTTGCATTTGTGCAGACAAACAACTAACCATGCAAAGTCTCTTTGTCCTGTCCACCAGAAGAACTTTGAACTTCGAACTGTCACTGCAACTATGAAAGTCTTTAGCATCATTCTAGCCATTGTCTTCAGACGTGACCGTTCCACTTCATTTACTAGATTTAAAGTTGCATTTAGTACATTTGGATTGTTCTTTGACAGCACAGTTAGACAACTGACCACAAATTGATTCAGCAGTGTGAAGATTCAGTCACTAATTATAGATCTCAATAGATGTCAGACGTCCTGCCACACGTGGCAGGGACTTTCTCCTACAGCGAAAGCGAGAAAAAGGAAAAAACGCTGACAGAAGAAAGGGAGGGAAGCCCTGTGGGATGAGAAGTCAGAAGGAAAGAATGGGGACACATGTGCTTGAGCTGTCCCGAGGACCAATTTGAGAGACATATCAAGCCGAGCTGAAGCAGGTGGCCTGGAGAAAAGACTGACAGCTCGGTGTAAAAGCACCTGCCTAACCATGCGGCGAGATCTAACGCTTAGTCAGGCTCTCTTTAACCTGCAAAGTCGTGCTCACGGCCAGACTAGAGACATGATGAGTTATTTCACTTCAGTAAAGCAAAGAAATAAACATTCGTTTATTTAAAACAACTGCTTAGTGTAGCGGAACGGGGAACCGCTGAGGGTCTGGGCGTGATAAAACTGTCAATGGCATATTAAAAGCCCCAGGCGTGGTAAGTGACCTGAAAACTTTAAATGAGGTCCAATAAAAGCCACAGTCCATCTCAAATACATCACTGGCTACCGGTGCCGACCTTTCCCCACGGTCCATAGCCTTCTACTGTTGTGTTTTATCAGTAATCAATAATACTAAATGTTCCACAAGTGGTCTCCTCGGCTCAGAGGGCCCACCAGTGAATCTAGCCACGTATAATTAAAAGGACACCACGAAACTGCTCGGATTTCTGCCGGCTGTTCTCAAAGCCTACTGCTTAGGACTAGGGACAATCTAATGCTTTGGTATTAACTGAAGCTTTGACCAAAAATATTTTTAGTTTAACTGAAGAAAGGGAAGAAGGTAGAAAGTAAATCATCTTCCGAAACAGCATTGGCCTCTGGGTTACCTACGCTGAGAATGTATTTAAATCTACAACTTATGTATAGCGCATGAGGAAGCCGCCAATTCTAAGTAAGGATCATCAGGTTTACCCGTGAGGATGGAGGAGAGAGATTTCATACATTATGTTATCAGCTGGATCTCAACGTCGCATCTCTTTTCCACTTTATCTCTCCTCCTGTGTGTTGAGAATCCATTCCCAGATAGATTTCCATTCCAGAATTCCATTCAGAGAGTGAAAATGACATTGCCTGAATCACTAGCACGAGGACAACCATAAATATCATTCCTGATTGAAAAGCAGTGTGAGCGAGCGCTCCGCTACTAAAACAATACAGCCTCCCTGAGCAGCTCTGACCCGAGGTGAAGGTCAAAGATACTCTCACAGAGAAGGTGGAGCCCTGCCAAAAGAGGCTGGAGAGAAAATCCTTAATTTCTCCTCGCCCACCGGATTTAGTCAGAATACGTTATCTCCTCAGAGAGAGGCAGACAAAGCGGATGCCAAGTGCGAGCGACTGCACTCCTGCCGTGTGCCAAAACCGCATTCAAATTAAGACATGGAGACCAAGTGATGATTACAGTCACACTTTTTACCAGCTTCAAGCACATTCAAGTACACTGTCCAAGCTCCAAATCAAGCAACACAAAGAACTGTATAAATGACTATTCCGATATTTTATGTTGGTGACCATTCGAAGATTTTTTGAAAGAAATTAATACTTTTATTTAGCATGAATGTGTTAAATCGATCAAAAGTCAAAAGTTTGAAATAAGTGAGATTTTAAATGTTTTTCAAAGAAGTTTGTTATGGTCATCATGCTCATTATTTGCAGAAAAAAGTAATATTGTGAAATATAATTAAGATATAAAATAACTTTTTTTTCTATTTTAATATGCAGCACATTAAAATCTACTTTATTCCTGTGTTGCAAAGCTGAATTTTTTGAAAGAAATTAATACTTTTATTTAGTATGAATGTGTTGAATGTTAAATCGCACAAAAGTGACACAAATGATTTTTTTTTCAATATACAGTACATTAAAATCTACTTTATTCCTGTAATGCAAAGCTGAATTTTCAGCATCATTACTCCAGTATTCAGTATCAGATGATCCTTTAGAAATTATTCTAATATATTCT
Source organism: Labeo rohita (assembly GCF_022985175.1). Lineage (NCBI taxonomy): Eukaryota > Metazoa > Chordata > Actinopteri > Cypriniformes > Cyprinidae > Labeo > Labeo rohita. The sequence goes on along the minus strand of NC_066869.1, from coordinate 21,371,019 downwards.
AATATGCCGATTTATTATCAGTGCTGCTTAATATTTTTCTGGAACCTGTGATACTTTTTTTTAGGATTTTTAAAGAGAACAGCATTTATTTAAAATATAAATCTAAAAATATACACTACCATTCAAAAGTTTAGGGTCAGTTCACTTGTATTTTTTAATTTTTGTTATTATTTGATTTTTGATTAATACTTTTATTCAGGATGAATGTGTTAAATCGATCAAACTTGACACCAATGACTCTTTTTGGTGTTTAAAAGTTGGAGAATAGTAAGATTTTAACATTTTTTTAGCAGTTTCTTTTGCTCATCAAGGCTGCATTTATTTGGTCAAAAATACAGAAATATTGTGAAATATTATTAAGATTTTGTTCTGTTTTAATATGCAGCACATCAAAATCTACTTTAGCATCATCAGCTCCAGTATTCAGTGTTAAATCATCCTTCAGAAATCATTCTAATATGCTGATTTATTATGAATGCTGCATTTTATTTTTTCAGGATTCTTTAACAAAAAAAAAGTAAAAAAAAAAAATACAGCATTTATTCAAAATAGAAATCTATTGTAACAGTATACACTACCATTCAGAAGCTTGGGGACAGTACATTTTTATTGTTTCTTTTTTTGAAAGAAATTAATACTTTTATTCAGCAAGGATATGTTAATTTCTTAAAAAGTGATAGCAAAGACTTATATTATTAGAAAAGATTCATATTTTGAATAAATATGATTACTTTTAACTTTTTATACATCAAAGAATCCAAAAAAAAAAAAAAAAAAAAAAATCAGCATATTAGAATGTTTTATGAAGAATCGTGTGACACTTAAGACTGGAGTAATGATGGTGAAAATTCAGCATTGCATCACAGGAATAAATTATATTTGAAAGTATATTAAAATAAAAAAAAGTATTTTAAATTTTGCAAAACATTTTGCAATATTACTGTTTTTTCTGTATTTTTGATCAAATAATTGCGGTCTTGATGAGCATAAGAGACTTCTTTAAAAAACATTACAAGTCTTACTGATCACAGTATTATTAAAAATAGATCAAAGTAAATCACCAATGACAGAGTTAAATCGGAAGGTTTGCAACACATTTAACTTCCAAAATGTGACATCTTTTTATTTAAAAGAATTCATGTAGAGAGAGATTTAACTAGACAGTGAAAAGCTGGCCTTGATATTATTAGTTATTATTTTGTCTTGTCAGTGCAGCCTTGTTTACATCGGCAGAAAAACTGTTGCAATGTGATGAACTAAAGGAAAAACATTTTGTTCTTTTGAATAGTCAATTTTGATTTCACATTGTCTGTAGAAGAATCGCTCTGTAGCAAGACGGTCTTGATAATCCTCGGATGACATTTTTTTTTTATCCCGCGTCTTCACGCCCACATTTCTTGACAAAGCCTTCCTCAAACAGACAGGTTGCTTGAGCATTTTTGGTTGATGTAAAGATGACCAGACAGACTCTGCAACTGCAGCGGTATTAGCGAGCGCTTTGAGCTTAGACTACATAAGAAGCGCTGGCTGGCAGATGACTCAGCGTGTCACACGGGCCTCGACGGAATTATGAGGCGGCGATGCCGTGGCCACACGTCAATTCCGTGTTAGTCACAGTCAAGGGCTTTAAAAGAGCAAGGGCGCTCGGAAGCCTCTTACCCCTGTCGCCCGTCCTTCTTTCATGTTTGCGGCATGGCGAAGCGAGATTTCTGCCTGCTCTTCCTCCCCCCTCATGTTTTTCTCACTCTGCGCTTGCCGACGGGGGCCCGGAGTTGATTCATTCATATTCAACAAGCCAAGAGCAAAAGCTCTAAAATAAACAAAGCAAACCGACACGTAGGAGCGGGCACGTGGCGGAGCCGGAGAACACATTGATCCTTTTAATTTCCCTGATCGGCTTGATCGCTAGCTAGTCGGAGAGGGAAGTTCTTCATGATTGCATCAATATTTTTCTCATCCCAAACACCCAGAGCTGTTGTAACTGTGATTGTGCAGTGATTTCAGAATTGGTTTTGCAAACCGTAATTAGAACACGATCCATCACAGCTGAGATCAGAAGCAAAAAGTCTTTCATTGAGGGAAAAAAAGACAATTTTTTATTTACCATCAAGCAGGCAAGATTACGCAACATGCTGCAAGATTTGCACTATAAAAAAGAGGAATTTAAATAAATTAGCTCTAAAATTATTAAAGAAAAATAAACAGTCCCCCCTTTAGCATACTTGCTCAACCCAGATTAGTCTGCCTTAATTTAAATTAACAAAAAGATTAGGATAAGGAGAAATAAGGTATAATTACATCAAGGGTGTTTTCTCTGAGGAGGTGATAAAAATAACACTACCGATCAAAAGTTTAAAATAATTTGATTTCTTTAATGTTTTTGAAAGCCCCCTTTTTTATACAGTATAAACAATAATATTGTGAAATATTATTACAATAAAAACAGTTTTAATATTTTAATATGTTTAAAATGTAGTTTATTCCTGTAATGGCAAAGCTGAACTTTTAGCATCGTTACTCCAGTCTTTATTGTCACATGATCCTTCAGAAATCATTCTCATATGCTGATTTGTTGCTGATTTGTAGAATAACCATTCTAAATGCTCTCGTTATAACATTTTTTGCTGATTAATATGTCTGTGGAAACCATACACTACCAATCAAAAGTTTAGGATAAGCAAAATTATCCTAAAATTATCATACTTGAACTTCTTAAAAAAAAAAAAAGTTTTATAGAGAAAGGATGCACTGCATTAATCAAAAGTGACAGTGTAAAGACATCTGTGATGTTAGAATCATAAACATTTCAATTTTTTTATTCATCAAGGAAAATCTGTTCATCAAAGAAATAAAAGTATCATGATTTCAACAAAAATATTAAGCAGCATGAATTGTTTTAAACACGGATAATAATAAGAACCATTAATAATTGAGCACCAGTAATAATTAATAATTAAGTACCAAATCAGCATATTAGAATGATTTCTAAAGGATCATATGACACTATGACACAATATCTGCTGAAAGTTAAGCTTTGTCATCACAGGAAACAATAATATTTCACTATATTAATGTTTTACAAAGCTATCGTATGATTGTACAGTTGAAATATAGTGTGCAAGTCAAATGGATTGAATATTTATTATATAAATATATATATATATATAAACAAACATAGTCATTTGAAATGCCAGAATGATAACAATTTTCATTTTTAGAGGAACTGTTTATTTAAGAGCTGTAATAATATTGAATTACTGTTAGCATCTCGTCTACCAAACTCCTGCAGCAGGTGTTTGTGCAGAGGACAAAGAAGGGGAAGAGAGTGAGAAATAGGGAAACACATATACTGTACAATGAAAAACCACAGAAAAACAAAAGTAAGACAGTGCAGCTTTGTTCCATTTTTAAACTGAATACATAAAAAAGTAGTTTCACCAAAAGCTGTGGTTCAAAGTAGTTCACCAAATGTTCAACAACATACTTGAACAGATACAGCATTTGTTAACTATATTGAATGCATTAACTAACATTATCTAACGATAAGCAATACATTGTTACAGTATTTATTATTTTTTATGTTAACACTTTGCAAGAAGGTGACATTTGTTAACATTCGTTAATGTATTAACTACCATGAACGAACAATGAACAATACATTTATTACACTATATATTAATCTTTGTTAATGTTAGTTTAAAAATACAGCCGTTCATTATTTGTTCATGTTAGTTCACAGTGCATTAACTGATGTTAACAAACAACTTGATTTTAATAATAATGCATTAGTAAATGCTGAAATTAACATTAGGATTAATAAATGCTGTAGGAGTGTTGTTTATTCTCAGTTTATTCTAATGTTAACTAATGAACTTACTGTAGTGTTACCTTTTTTGTTAACGTTAGTTAAGAAAAATACAACTGCTTACTGTTAGTCCACGTTAGCTCAATGTATTAGTAAATGTCGGAATCAACATTAACAAAGATTAAATATTGCTTTAGAATTATTTTTCATTGTTAGTTTATGTTAACTAATGCAGTTAACTAATTTTAACAAATGGAACCGTACTGTAAAGTATCACCATCCAAACCTTTGTTTACATTCTCAAATCAGTAAACCAATCTGAATGAATCTTCTGAAGAATAATAACGCAACATAATCCATAATAACGCTAATAACATATTACTAAAGTGCATCTCCTGTTGCCCTCTCACATCAAAATCTACTGACATATTTGTTTATAACTATTTTAGACAGTTTTTGCTTGCAAATGATGCTTGATATGTGCATATTTCATGCTTGATAGGTGTGTTGACACATACCAAAATTTTAGCAAGGTATTTTGGTTTGTTTGAAGTTAAAAACATCTTAAAGGGATAGTTCACCAAAAAATGAAAATTACCCCATGATATACTCACCCTCAAGCCATTCTGGGTGTACATGACTTTTTTCAGCGTTATATTAAAAAAAACGTCCTGGCTCTTCCATGCTTTATAATGTCAGTGAATGGCTGTTGAGATTCAATAGTCCGACAGAAGTCCAATAAAGTGCATCCATCCATCATAAAAAAGTACTCCACATGGCTCCAGGGGATTATTAAAGGCCTTCTGAAGCGAACGGATGCATTTGTGTAAGAAAAACAACCATATTTAAAACTTTATAATTCATAATCTAGCTTCCGTTAACTGTCATATGCATTGAGAGTGACGTTCCAGTGGATGATGGAGGATGTAGGCGTAGCATAAGGCTTGCAGGTGATGAAAAAAATGAGGTAATTTTTTTGAGTGAACATTCACCATTTTAGTTATAGTTATCATTACAGTTGTCATCCTTGATGTGAACAGGCCTTTAAGCTGCAACTACTTCAGGAAGACAAATGCAACTCTTAAAAGTGTCATGCCAATAACCCACACAATACTACACCCCTTTGTGCAAAAAGTAGTTTTTTACTTAGACACAAACGTAAGTTTAGTGGTCTGTTCTGTAGAATTTCAAAACAGTTCAGTGAGGATATTTGTCAAACAATGAAAGCTCCTGTTTGAGAACAACAAATCTGTGAGCTGCTGCTTCCCACTAAACATTCCCGATGAGTCAGTGAGCTAGTGTGAACCTTGTTTAGTGTATTGAGCTGTCTGAATGAAGTGAATCAACTGAAATGATGTCTAAGTGCCTACAGTGAGAGACAGACACAGATAACACCTGCAGTCAGTGCACCTCAGGGAATGTATTCAATGTGTCAGGGTCGATGACAATATAAAACACACGTCAACATGCTTGTATTTTGCATCTGCTGACTGAACGATGGATCATCTGTTACAGATGATGTATGTAAACAACCTTGACTTTGGAAATTCAATCATATATTAAATAAAAATCAGGTCTGTACTCCAAATGGGCCTGCGAGCTATTCTAAACAAAATGCATGCTATCTAGGAGAGCATTCCCCTTCTATGTAATTCCACAGGAAGGGTTAACATGATGCTTACATAAGGCAATGGCTGGTAGAATCAACTCAGGCAAGCACAAAAACCATGAACAGGCTCAAGTTAATCTGTTTATTGAAACTGGCGTGCCTACAAGGCTGTGTGACATGCAAGCTTTCAGAAAATTTAACGCCACTGTCAACCCAAAATTAACACGCCACGCGCTGCTCCAGTAAATGCACTAAGTGCACAGAAAATGGATATGGAGAAACATTGAATCAAAGAATCACACAAATGGTCAGACAAGCACATTAAGTAACTCTATTTCCAAGGATCAAGGGAAAAAAAAAAAAGGTCTGGCAGCTTCATTTGTGAAAATAGCTACATGCTTTTAGCATTACTATACTTGGTATAGTATGCATTGATAAACACATACTGTATTGCATGTATGCATTAAGCATTTCGCTTGTTCAAAAATAAGGTTATGTTAATAGTGAGGTAGTATAGGATGCATATACATAGTGAGAATATGTAAACACTTTAAAAAAGTCCAGCAGGGGATTTTAAGTTGTTGGCTGACTCTAAAGTAAGAAGATCTGTATGAAATTCAAAAGACTCAAAGTGGAGGCGGTGTATTAGCATAGCATGAGTGCTCAGATAGGGCAGCGTTTTAAAGCTAGCAATATGCATCGTATCAATAAATAAAAAGGCCAGAAAAGACCTCAAAAATGACAGAAATACATCGTCTGTGCAAAATGAATTGACATAAATGGGTTGGAAAAACTGCTTTTCTCAAGGGGTCGAGAAGCATGTGGCTGAAGTGGCACACTGCATTAGCGGAGAGGACAAGATCTTTTGTGGTGTCTTGTGTCATCTCTTTGCTGTGGGGGAGGAGATGCAAGGTTAAGTTTGCCGAGCTTTGAAGCTAGAGGCGAAAGTATGAAAAAGGAAAAAAATAAACCAAAATGAAACACATTAGGGTTCAGGGTTTAGGCTTAGTCATGACCAGCTAAGCTAATATGTAAATGAGTACACTGAACCAAAATTAAAAGAGTGCAAGAGTGTTTGCACTCCATACATTTTGCTATTTTTGAACAGACTTTTAGGAATGGAGATGACAAAACCTTGATAAATGGTTGAAGCTGTGGCCTAGCGGTTATCACATGTGCTCAACACACAATGAGCCACGTCACCCATGTGGAAGATGAATATGTCCTGTTTCAGTACATCCTCCATCATGTCTAAAAAGTATTTTCTCTCTAGCACTTAAAAAAAAAGTCATTCATGCCATCTCTTTCAGAAAAAGACCTCATACTTTGAAATATCAACTTCCCACAAAATCTGGAAATCAGTGACAGCATCATGGCTATTTAAACTAAGGCAGAAAGAAAAAAGTGCACAGAAGTGCATAAGATTAAATAAAGAAATAAGTGTTTTTACATACAGTTAAATTAGCACACTTACATCATGGAGACGTCTATTTGACGTCTGCATTTACATCCACAAGACGAGTTTGAGTGTTTGCTCATCTGTAATATGTCTGTTGGACATTTCCTATCAGATGTCAAATAGACATCTATTAGATGTTTTTAAGATGTTTATGATTTAAAATGTAGAATGTAAAACTGACATCAGATGTTTGTACACAGCAGATGCTTTCCAAATCAAGTGTATATTGTAATATACTTACACGTATGCCATCCAAGATGTGCATGTCTTTCTTTTTTCAGTCGAAAAGAAATTAAGGTTTTTGAGGAAAATGTTCTAGGATTTTTATTCCATAAGTAGACTTCAATGGGGATCAGCGGGTTGAAGGTCCAAATTGCAGTTTCATTGCAGCTTCAAAGGATTCTACATGATCCCAGCAAAGAAATAAGGGTCTTATTTAGCTGAACGATCAGTCATTTTCTAAAAAAATACAAATTTATATACTTTTTAACCACAAATGCTCATCTTGCACTAACTCAAATTCACGCATTACATAATCAAATTGAAAAGGTCACGCGTGATTTAGGCCAAGTACTGAACCAGTGTTTACAAAGCGAACGTGCAAAGAAAGCCAAATGCCACAAAAAAAGTTAAAACAACAATTAACAATTTTTAATGATTTTGAAGTTGGAGAAGAAAATGAGAGTTTTTCGCCCTTTTTTAATAAAATGACAGATCGTTTCACTAGATAAGACCCTCATTCCTTGGCTGGAATCGTGTAGAGCCCTTTGAAACCCTTGGAACCCATTGAGGTCCATTATATGGAGAAAAATCTTGGCAAAATACATCTGTATGGGTTTTTACTGCAAATGTGATATAGATTTTATACAGCAGTTCAATAAAATTATTATTGTGTTACATTTTAGACACAATATTGTCAAGTATTGTCTGTTTTTTCTCAATTTTGCAACTTCAATTCAATTCAACTGTTGTGCCTTACCACTAATTGCTTTACTGAATGAAAAGTAAAATACTGGTCAAAAAGTAGGAATTTCGGGCTTGATCCAACCCCTGTGGATAACATTTCTATATAGTCTTCCTAATTTGTCCAATCTCTCTGTTCTAGATAAAGTATCTGTGCACATCTAGAAACAATCATATACCCACAAATATGAGGGAAAAAGTGTTCAGAATAAAACCAACAAATTTACATTTCTGCAGTGTTGCTGCCAAAAGCAAACTGCTAGAAAATTCCAGCCATACTCTCTTGATAACAAGTTCTTTAAGAACCTTAATTGCCTTTATGAGGAAGCCAAATGTTGGAGTGGAACTCGGCAAGTCAATAATGAGCAATCAATGGCATGAGAACAGTTCGTATCGCCCCAGGCCATTCTCATTAGTCCGTTTGATACTGCGAATATACCCTCAGCTAATCAATCTCTGATACCTGTTTGAAAGATCACTTTCATCATCCTCACATGATGATCTGAGACTCTCAGACCCATGTTTAATATTTACACAGAATGAACCCTCTCTCTTTAGTAACTCAGGTGCTGATGCAACTAGGGCTGCATGACATATCATAATAAAATCAATACTGTCAAATGGCTTTGTGCGATTATATAAATATATGTTTTGACGGTTTCAAAGTGAAGTGTGGCATTGAAAGTGTGTGTAGGTATTGAAACTGTTTCAAAACAAGATATCGCAATGATTCTAACACTGGAAGTATGACCGGTGAGTCTTGGGACGGAGGGGGGGGGGGGTTGGGGCGTCTGGAGGGGATCATGAGCAGATAATGCATGTCATATTTATGACCTCTCATAATGGAGCAGAAGGGTTAGGATGGAAAGCACTGTCTAGAATATGACATAACGTCAGCGGGGAAGGAAAATGGTGGTGCTGTATATGTGCATGCACGTCTGAGGGTGCATTTTCAAAGAATTGTCCACATTTTCTAATAAGCACATTTTCTAATGAAGCACCACATTCAAAAGACTGTCTATTACTGTGAGCTTTGATGAAGTGTGTGATGTAATCCCTCTTAATCAGGCAATTTATTAATGATGTGCACATGCAGGGTGTCTAAAGACCATGAAGATGCCGCATTTGAATACTGCCGAAAGAAAGAGAAAGCTGGTGAAACAGTTGCAACTCAAGCAGCTTCCTCTGCAGAATATGGTCCCTGAATAATGCAGGCTGAAGTGAAATGTTTTTTCTGAGATTTTTTTTTTTCTTCATTCCCTGTCTCCAGTGACTGTCAACAGATGACAGATGACTAAAACTAAAGCTAATGAATGGTTGCATTACTTGCGTGTGAACACACACACACAGAAGGCAAAATCACATCTTTGTTAACTTTGACAAAATGTGAAGAAAAAAAACAGCCAGTTGCAGTGTAAACAAAATTTGCATATACGGTTTGATGCATTAGAGTGTTTTTAATCTTAAGGTAATACATTCTTGAGTTTTGATCTGCTATCAAATGTCAGTGCGCCCACATAATTTTTCACATTCACACACAGTAACTTAAAATACTCACACTGTACAGCTTTAAAGTAACCAACAAAGAGCATACAGTGCCTTGCATTAGTATTCATACCCTTTCATTTTTTTCACATTTTATGTTGTCGTCTTATGTTAAACTGCTTTAAATTACTTTTTCCCACATCAATCTACAGTCTATACACCATAATGTCAATGTAAAAACAGAGTATAAAAATTGAAATAAGTACATTGTATAAGTATTAACTCAGTACTTACATGAAGCACCTTTACAGCCTCAAGTCTTTTTGGGTATGACACGACAACCTTTGCAGATCAGCATTTGGCAATTATCTGCTATTGTTCTCCTCACCTCTTCACCTCTCAAGCTCTGTCAGGTTGGATGGGGACAGATGCACATTTTCATGTTTCTCCAGATGTATTTGATTGGGTTCAAGCCCAGGCTGTGGCTGGGACACTTAAGGACATCCACAGAGTTGTCTATAAGCCACTCTTGCTGTGTACTTAGGGTCATTGCCCTGTTGGAAGGTGAACCTTCTGCCCAGTCTAAGGTTCTGAATGCTCTGGCCTGGGTTTTAATAAGGCTATCTTAATATTTTGGTGCATTGAGCTTTCCTTCTACTCTGATGAGTCCCTGCCACTGAATACCACCCCACAGCATGAGGCTGCTACAAGCACACTTTACTGTTGGGATGCTACTGTGCAGGTGATGAGCAGTGCCTGGATTCCTTCAAACATGATGCTTGTAACTGAGGTTCATCAGACCAGAGAATCTTGTTTCTCACAGTCTGAGGGTCCTTTAGGTGCTTTTTTGCAAATTCCCAGTGTGTTTTCATTTTTCTTCACTGAGAAGAGTATTGAGTCTGGCAACATTGTCATAAAGCCCAGATTGGTGGAGTGTTAGTGTTGCAGTGATGTTTGTCCTTCTGTAAGTTTCTTTTATCTCCATATATGATCATGGAGCTCAACTAGAGAGACCATCAGCTTCTTGGTCACCACTCTAACCAAAGCCTTTCTTCATCAATTGCTCAGTTAGGTCAGGAGGGTAGCTCTATGAAGAGTCCTGGTTGTTTCAAACTTCTTCCATTAAGGTTAACAGAGCTAGTAACAGCTTCTATGAATCTTCAATGCAGCAGGATTTTTTGTGAACTCTTCCCCACATGTGTGGCCTGACGCAATCTTCTTTCTGAGCTCTACAGGCAAGTTTTTTTTTTTACTTTTTTTGTCCTCAGGGCTTGGTTTTTGCTCTGATACGCATTTTCAGCTGTTAGAACTTTTATTAAGATGTGTGTGCCTTTCCAAATCATACCCATTCAGTTGAATTTGCCACAGGTTAACTTCACTCAAAGTGTAGTAACATCTACAAGCAATATGAGTGCTTCTGAGCTAAATTTCAATGGTCCCAGATAAGGGTATGAATACTTATGGAATGAAATCATTTAAGTTATTTTTAATAAATTTGCAAAGATGTTAAAAACCTGTTTTTTGCTTTGAAGTTATGGTGTACTGAGTGTAAACTGATGTGGGGAAAATAAGCATTTTAAAGCAGTTTAACATAAGGTTAAAAATTAAAGGGGTATGAATACTTTTGCAAGGCACTGTAATTGACTACAAACAAGAATAAGGCAAGTGTATCTGTCATGTTTAAATGCACCATTTTCCTGTGCATTACCTGGAAGTCATGCGGGTCATTAATAAGGAGCTAAATTAACAGAGTCCTTATGTTTGGAATTCTTTACTAGGGCTTGAATGTTTCTCGAATTCCTCTCATTACTCTTTTCTACTGCAATGGGCTTTTTCTCTGCGTTAAACATGAATCATAGATTATCTGTGCTGCAAACAACTGCAAATAAGGCTGGGTTACACCAAATACAGTACTGAATTATGTCTCAGTAGAGCCTGAAAAACATGAAAAAGCTACAGAAGTGAAACTTTGTTTGCTGTGAATACATGAACAGAAAATTATTTCTTAAATCAAGACCTCAAGCTCTCAGATTGACTCATTCCTGATGAATTGCACAGATGGTTCACTAATTAATTTATTTTAATAAAAAGTTCATTCAAAATTGAAAATTCTCTATGTGGGACACAAAAGGAGAACATTTAAAGAATGCACTTGTTCCTTTGTGTTCCATATGAGTTTGGAATGACAAGTGAGTAAATGATGGCAATTTTAATTTTAGGGTGAGCTATTCTTTTAAGCTAATTATGGCATGTAAATGCTGCTGCGTCCAACAACAGAAGCCAACATCAGTGCCTTTCAATATTCTCTGCACTCTCCCTTGAATGGCACAGCCTTGTGGGACACCAAGCCAAACAGCACAAAACCCCTTTCAGCTTGACTTGGCTTTGCCAAAAATTGTGATTATGTTGTCTTTGCATGGCCCTAAAAGTCTGAGACACTGAGTCAGATGTTATTTCCTTCTATACACTGCCAGCATTTGGTGTTGTACACCGAGTACTGCCTACAAACTTCAAACATTTTGTTTTGCATTTTGCGGAAAAAGAGAAAAGTGCCCTGAAGCTACAGGAATGGATAAATGGGGGGAGGGAAAAGTTGAAAAGTTTACTTGAGAGCCATATGTTCATTTAAATGAAGTGAAAAATATTTCTGGGTTAAACTTTCAGCAAATGACCACTGCTGCAATAAACCTTATATATGATAATTTCTGTTCAAAACTGTTAAACCCAGTAGTGGTGTTGAAGTATATTGCGGGCTGTAAAAAAATAGTAATTAGTAGACCTAAATCAAGAACTGTGTACCAAAATTACTACATAAGCATAACATCTAGCTGTTCAGTTTGCTACTGTACATTCAGGAGTCTTTTTTCAATAACACAGTGAAATGCATTTACTTCCTCATTCACCAGAACCGAATACTTAAAAAATAAACAGAGGTTATTCATCTTTCACCCGCAGCTAGAATTAAATTCAGCCCATTAACACATCCCCAGTGGCTGATGTTTATGCTGATGCATCTTTTTCTAATACCACACAACATTCGTATTCCACTGATATGCTGATGGGATGAACCAGCAGAACGTAGTCTTTGTGACCAAATGCACTTCAAGTAGCATCTCCGGTCGGGTTTAAGTTCATTCGATTGCAGCAAAGCAAGGTTATGAAGAAAAACAGAATGGTTATATGTCACTGAAATAACGCAAACAAGACTACTGGAGGGAAGGAGAGAGAAGAAAGAGAGAGAAAATAAGAGATAAGGAACACTGGAGAGAAGAAGTTTGCAATCGGGGCTTTGAGCTTTGCCGATTGTAAGACTTTTAACTCAGTTACTTGCCGTTCAGCAGACACTTTTTATCTAAAGCAATTTACAGTACAATTTATAGTACAGTAACTGCAGAGTCAGTCGTTCTGGGACAGCCCAGGATGAAGTGCCTTGCTCAAGGGAACAATGGTGATTAGACAGAACTGGGATCTCGGTAACCTCCCAGCTCCTGGATGGCTCCCAAATGGAACCGAACTGGCAAATCTTAGTCTTAACAATCAAGGTGGGAAATTAACATTCACACTAGTGCCGCAAGTACCTTTTTCTGCAGTTGTGAGTAATTTTTACATTATCCACCATCTATTGTAATGTAAAACTAAACTGGCTGTTTTAGTGTAAGAACGTAAGTGTACTTCAGGGAGAAAACTAAAACGGTACAAAATTGTAGAAAATTACCCTTTTAATATTACAACAGATAATAAACCACAGACATAAAAATAAATCCAAGATGGCAGACGAAGTGAGAAAATGTCAACTACAATAACTCATACTTGTGTCAATACTTGAAAGTACTGAAACTGACTGGAGTAACTACATTATGTAACTATATTATTATTATTTTTACACAATACTTGTGTGTGCTATGTAGTTTTATGAATCTAAGAATATAAATCAGCAACATGTTAAAGTCAAACTGGGGCTGAATTTGTATGATGTAACAGGAACATTGGAATTCTAACCAATATTTTTGTTTGTAGTTTTATGCTTATAAGAATCCATATTAGTAGGGGCCTATGAAATATGTTCTTTTTTTTTTTCTCAAATTCCATTTTTTTAGACTCTGTTTTAATATATATATATATATATATATATATATATTCATTAAAAGCATGTCTAATTTGAAGCATCAAACATGAACATGAAACTTACACAATTACACAAAGTTTAATAAAAGTTACATTTTTAAGGCTCTATGAAATGTTTAATTTTTTTCTCAAATTCAGTTTTATTTTTACCAAATTCTGTTTTCCGTTAATTTTCTGGATTCCATTTTAATGGTTTTATTTAATTTTAACAATCAAAAGCAAAATTATTAAAAGTAAAATATATTATTTTATTATTTTTTTATTTTAAAATATTGTTTTCTGATAAATGAAGACCTGTAAGTTTCTGTTTGTATATGATATGATGACAGTTTTTCTCAAAAACTCAAAAATGCTCATGAAGTGATTCTAAAAGCAGTTCTAGAGATTGTTTATGTGTTCATGTAATCATATATTGAGGTAGCAGAGGCTGAAAACAAAGCCAGCATCACACGCTTCAGTAAATGAAGCAGCATCAACAGAGTCATGTAGAACATGTAGGTTTTTGTTATTAATCTGTAACTTTTTATTTTAACTACAAACTGATTTATTTTAACCAATGTAGCTTTATGCTTGTAAAAATCTAAAACTAAGAATCTAAAACATTAAACTTGAAATGGTCTGTGATTGTTAGGATATTGCCCTAGAAGGTAGCTGTCTATGCAGTACACAAGACACAGCTCAGCGTTTCATACCTTTGCATCAACATATGTGCAAACAAAGAGATGTCGGACAACGCATCAGAACAAGTAAAAAAAGAGAGAGCAAGAGTATGCAGAGGGAGTTTGAGACCCAGCCAGCCAAAGGGGCAGTCTGTGTCTGTGCCCTTGAACTGTGTTCTGCCTTCTCCGCAACTCAAGACCACAGGGACTGCTTTGAATTGCAGAAAGGTCAGCCAGAAAGATTGAACAATCTCCAAGAGAACTGCATATACAGCGCTCGCAATCTCCACCACACACAGCTGGGTCTCTGGATCAATCCACCCTTGACTGTTGTTCCTGTCTGTAGATAAATGAGGGTCTGCACACTTCAAGAGCACTGTCACACCAAAATATGTCATCTAGATAAATGACAGTAATAATCTAGTAATAACCACAGTAAGAACTTAATCACAGTAAGATGTTTACAAAAACAAACCTCTACACTCCTGTTTACATGCAATTTTCATCATTCTGAGTGTGGAAGTGTGCTTATTTTAACACTATTATTTACAAACCCTAATGCACAGCACACATCATAAACTCACATACAGCAGGTGTGCTACTGGCCACTGTTTTAATCTACAGTTGAGGTTAAAATTTACATCCCCCTTTCAGAATCATTTAAAATGTGAAATATTTGACCAAAATAAGCAGGATCATACAAAATGCATGTTATTGTTTATTTAGTACTGACCTCAATAAGATATTTCACATAAAAGATGTTTACATATAGTCCACAAGAGAAATAATAGTTGAATTTATAAAAATTACCAGTCCAAAAGTTTACATTCCCTTGATTCTTAATACTGTGTTGTTACCTGAATGATCCACAGCTGTTTTTTTTTTTTTTAGTGATAGTTGTTCATGAGCCCCTTGTTTGTTCTGAACAGTTAAACTGCCTGCTGTTCTTCAGAAAATCCTTCAGGTCCCACAAATTCTTTGGTTTTCCAGCATTTTTGTGTATTTGAACCCTTTCCAACAATGACTGTAAGATTTCTTTTCACGCTGAGGACAACTGAGGGATTCAAACGCTCACTGATGCTCCAGGAGGAAACACAATGCATTAAGGGCTGGGGGGTGAAAACTTTTTGAATTTGAAGATCAGGGTAAATTTCACTTATTTTGTCTTCTGGGAAACATGTAACTATCTTCTGTAGCCTCTGAAGCGCAGTACTAAAAGAAAAATATGATATTTAGGCAAAATAAGAAAAATGCATCTCAATTCTGTTCAAAAGTTTTCACCCCCTAGGCTCTTAATGCAATGTGTTTTTTTTCTGGAGCATCAGTGAGCATTTGAACCTTCTGTAATAGTTGCATATGAGTCCCTCAGTTGTCCTCAGTGTGAAAAGATGGATCTCAAAATAATACAGTCATTGCTGTAAAGGGTTCAAATACACAAAAATGCTGGAAAACAAGAATTTGTGTGACCTGAAGAACAACAGGCAGTTTAACTGTTCAGGACAAACAAGGGACTAAAAAAAACACAGCTGTGGATCATTCAGGTAACAACACAGTATTAAGAATCAAGGGATGTAAACTTTTAAACCGGGCCATTTTTATAAATTCAACTATTATTCTCTCTAGTGGACTATATGTAAACATCTTTTATGTGAAGTATCTTACTTAGGTCAGTACTAAATAAACAGTAACATGCATTTTGCATGATCCCTCTTATTTTGGTAAAATAATTAACGTTTTAATGATTCTGAAATGGGGATGTACATCGTTGACCTCAACTGTACTTCTGTCAAACACTAAACCCATTTCTATGGATGTATTGGATGATTATTCGACACCATGATGAACATCAAAATGTACCTAAATCTCATTATAGTCATGTGCACGTAAACATAGTCAATAGCTATGTTTCCATCACCCTGTTTTTATGTGCATTTTGAAGTATCGCATCAGAAACGAGTGATGGAAACACCCAATTTTCGGGAAAAAAAATCAATTCCCCCAAAAAATAAATTATGCTTGCTTGAGGTGGTTTTTGATTTGTGCCAAAGGGGTTAATGCAAATAATGGTAGATTTAAACGCATTTGCAGAATAAAGTCATGTGACTTTGCACAATGAAATTGCATAATCTGACTTAACAGCAGAAAGATTTTTTTGTACACCATCAGAAATTACTGTTGCACAAGATTCTAGGAATAAAATATGCAAAAATTAATGGCCAATTTCTTAGCACAGATTTGTCTTTGTGCCAGTGCATTCCATTCCTAATCAATACCTGAGAGTTTATAAAAACCTACCCTGGACAAATGCATCTTTCCACTCTTCAATCGCTCACAAGCACAATCGGGTTCAATTCCCACAGAAGCTAATTTAAGAGCTTTGCTTAGATCTCCAAAACACACTGACCCTGGGTTCTTCACAAGAGCATCCTTCCGCTCACTTCTGAAGGCAGAGAGTATGGAGAAAAAAAAGAGCAATGAAAACAACTGAATAGAGAGTGATCTACCCAATCTTTGCCTTGCAAAAAAAGACTTTATGTATACAACAGTCACTCTATATGAAGCATATGTGGCTTTCCATTAGTAATCTCTGGTCTTCAAGAAAAACCACAGGTTGTTGTGTGAAAGTGCTCTGCACAATGTTTTAGATAAAAGCATCTACTAATCTACTGCACTTAGGCATAAAAAAACAAGAAGTTCATAGAATCAAAGAATAGAACTAATACAAGTTCAAAGGAATATCTATCAGGTATCAAGAAATTGCTTTCAGTGTTAGAAAAACTTACTGACCTTTCAAGGCTGGTCATAAGCAAAAATCTATTCAGGCGGGTATGCTTTATGAAGTATTGGTGAGAGCATGACTCACAAGTCCAGCTTCTCTGAGGTGAACTTAAACAGCCTGTGGTTATCCATCTAGTATGTATTGTTTCAACAAGGGAGCATATTTATCAACTTGTGTCAGGATAGAATCACTGAAGTGAATTGCCACACCAAACGAAATCAGTCACTGACAAAAAAAAAAAATGTACTAGAAGGTAATGAAATATTTTAGATTTCACATGGCATTTATGGCTCAGGTGATTAATTGGCTCCAAAACTTCCAGCCACGCAACTGCTATGAGATGACTGGGAATGCTTTTTGTAGGCACTATAAGCCTGCTTGATGCTTGTTTTGAACATTTTGGACTTCACTGACACTTCCTTCACCTCCTTCTCCTTTACCTGTACTATTGTTTTTATAAGAG
Organism: Labeo rohita; assembly: GCF_022985175.1. Lineage (NCBI taxonomy): Eukaryota > Metazoa > Chordata > Actinopteri > Cypriniformes > Cyprinidae > Labeo > Labeo rohita. The sequence continues at coordinate 21,353,672 of NC_066869.1, read as the reverse complement.
TGTCTCTGGGGTGTGCTTCCATTAATGCACTGTGTTTGTGGTCAGGATGAAAGATACTGAGCAAAGCGGATAACTAAATGAAATTCTAAGCAAGTTTCCCTTGTCTTCTGTCTTCATTAAACCGTGAAGCTCTTCAACTTCAGTTCAAAAGCACACCTGGCAATCGAATGAGAAGGCAGAATGGGACACTGAGCTTATGCTTTCAAAATGCCCCCAAAAGTGCATTCAAATACAGCATCCTCCCTTAGGGGACGGAAAACAGCATTTGCTTGCTTTACTGGATTGTGAGCATCAATGCAGCATGAAAGTTTAATCTACGAAGAGAAATACATTTCATGGATGATCGGTGAACTCATTTTGTGAAGATCCATAAAAATGAGCTTAGATTAGCGGGCCAGAAGTTATAACCCGAATACCCTCAAATTAATGACTTCACTGGAGATCCTTTACGAGGGACCTCCGCTCGTATTCCCTCCGGTGAATTTCTCGACGTGTAGCGCTTTGTTCAAAAGGAGAACATGTCGTCTGCTCCCTGGTATAAATTGCACCCGGGGCGTTTCAAAGAGATTATATTCTTAATCATTTGCAGTTTCATTGTGGATTTGTTCAAATGCGATTCTGCATGAAATGGATTAGGTGCTTAATTCAGAGCAGGGAAAAAGTTTGACTTTTGAATGGAAGCTGAAATGAGACATAGGACTGTTACTTCCCTAAAGGGAAATAGTACTACGACATTGTATAAAGTCAATCTGTAAATCTACCCTGTACTAACAAACCCTCTTTCTTGATGTGTCATGCAACAAAATGCATTGCTAACAATTCCTGTTCTGCTGTATTTCTACATTTAAAGCTCAACTATAGCAGTGCGGAAAAAGAACGAATCAAACTTTAAATCATTTTTTTTATATGACTAAGTTCAGTAACATTTAAAAGAAGCAACTTTCTTCCACTGCGAAAAAGTACAAGACCACTGTTGTATCGACCAGGCGAACATGAACGAAAAATGAGTCAGTGAGTGCAGTTTTAAACAGATTTGCCAAAATGAGATTTCAGTGCAGTTTTCTGGGCAACATCATCTAAGCTTTGCTGTCCTGGTTAATAAGCTCCCATATTTCAACCTAAAGTTCAGTGTCATCCATGTTCTACTAATAGGCTAAATGAAAAGGGCAGTAAAATTTCTCGTGTGCATCCAGGGTTAACAATGTATACATAATAGCCCTTCTTACAGTCAGTAATTCAGGATACAAGTCCAAATGGACGGACAAAGAACCATTGTTTTCTGAAGGGACTTTGGCTGTTCTTTCCCCTGTAATGGCTTTCTTCAGTTCAGATTTTTTTTTTTTTTTTTTTGAAGAATATGGGTAAACAAACAGTTGATGATCCCCACTGACTTCAATAGTAAGGGGGAAAACCCTACTACAGGGTTCATACAGATACTGTAAAATTAAATTCCTGGATTTTCAAGGACTTTTCAAGCACTAGTTTTATTATTTTCAAGGACTTCAATCAGAGATCTCACTTATCGAACAATGTCTTCCATTTCAAATTCTAAAAAAAAGAAAAAGATAAATAAAAATATACTAATAAAAAAGTATACTACACTTTTACTATAGTACTTTTATACTTTTATACTATAGGGATTTGTATTTGTGTATACCTTTTTGTTTTTATAATTGTACTGCATTAATACACTCTTAAAAATAAAGGTGCTTCATGATGCCATAGAAGAACCTTGTTTGTCTAAATGGTTCTATAAAAAACCTTTAACATCTGAAGAAACTTTCTGTTTCATAAAAGGTTCTTTATGGCGAAAGAAGGTTCTTAAGATTATAAAAAAGGTAAGAAAGAGATGGTTCTTTAAAGAACCTTTGACTGAATGGTTTTTTGTGGAAACAAAAATGGTTCTTCTATGGCAGGAGTCATCAGATCCGGTCCTGGAGGGCCGGTGTCCCTGCAGAGTGTAGCTATCTAAATTATTAGCAATAACATGCTCCGAAGTCTAGACCTGAATCAAATGATTAGCGATATGCGAAGTTCCAATCTAAATCAAATTATTCACAATATACGGTCCAATTGAAACACTTCAAAATAGTGAATTATTTTGCAACACAATGGTTTAACTGATTTGTTTTTATCCACAACTGCATGCCTTTTTTTAATGGTTACAAGTGATGTCAAAATGTGCTAATTTATGGCTCTTCTAATTTGACCTGTTTTTTGCAAGTGAATCGCTTGAAATGAATAATCAAAGTCATGAGTTTGAATCAATCAGAGCGGTTCCAGCGTAAATAATCAATTGCTTAGCGCAATTGTTTTCTGACATTTACTGAAATAAGCAAAAAGGGTATATGTTTTTTTTGCATGAAAAGATATGTGCATGCTGACAAAATTAAACACTTCTTTCACAGATACATTGTCTTCTAATAATTCAAGCACTTTTCAAGTACCTCTTCAAGAACATTGCTATTTCCAAGGGTTTTCCAGGCCTTGAATCCTGCTACTATGGTCAAGGAGGACTATCAACTGTTTGGTAACACAGATTCTTCAAAATATATAGGTTTGGAACATCATGAAAGAGTTTTTATTTTTGGGTGAACTATTCCTTTAATCCTGTTTAACCCAGCTACAGTCATCAAGCACTGACCTCAGATGACTTGAAGACATGTTAAGTATGGCTCACAAAATACAGCTATAAATTTAAACAAATTGGATCTGGCTGAGGAGATTGTTCTATAATTTTCAACACTTCTTAGATTATCATATAGCAACAAAATGCTATATTCCATGCATTACAGAAAACCAATTGCACATTTGGTAAATGATGAACAACCACTGCAGCAGGTAACAGTCCACGTGCCTGGACCTGCGCCATCCTTGCTGTTGAGCCCTGGTTAAGTCAGGTGAGCACCTACCAAAAACCCTCAGACAGGCTTCCTAAAAGAGAGAGCACACACTCTTAATCCTACAGCTGAGTGCATGGCTGCAAAAAGTGAAGGCAAGTGTGCAATACTGTGGGAAGAGGAAGTCAAAGTCCTCAACGTCCCCATCACGGTGGCTCAAATACATCTAAAGGGCAGGATTACAGGCAGGAAGGAGAGAGATTGAGAAAATCCCTCTGCTGTCCTTGATAACTCCATGAGAATGCATGGAGAATCAGATCCTTCCTTATTGGGATTCCAGAGGCAAGGGCTTGTGCGAAAACCGAACACTAAAAACTGTACAGATGGTGATCGGTCCAGTTAGCGCAAAGCAAATTGGAATCAGCTTTAGTGCAATTAGGCATTAAAAAATGAAATGGATTTAATGAAACTGATTATTTGCTAAAATGTGCCAGCGGATAATAAGAACCAACTGTACAGAAAGATATCGACAGCAGGACAGAAAAACAAAGGTATTTTTGACAAAAACACTGCATTTATTGGCCACATTCTAAGAAAAATCCCACTTGCCATGTGTAATCATATAACAGCATCCAAGACAGCAGGAAAGAATCAAAATTGCACATCCTCAGTTCAATTTCAATCAGACATATTTCTTAACATACAGCATGGAAAGAAAAGAAAGAATGATAATATCAAAAAAAGATGAAGTATGTCATTTTTGTACAGAAGTGTTACCAAATGAATAATTTGAACCTTTGCGATTACCAGGGTCTTGATATCAACTGAAAAACAGCCAAAGATCATCCACCTACATTTTTGTAAAATGCAATGTGAATTAACACATTTTAACATTTACATGACATATCTAGTTCCAAATATATGGCTTTTCTGATGTAGTAAACTTGCTCGGTAGCTCACCTGGTATAGCACTGAATTGCGGAGCCCTCGGATACAAGTCCCATGAAACGCAGTTTGACAAAAGAGCTCAAACAGTGTAAAAACAAGGTAAAATGGCATGGTTGTTTTAGTAAATGCATTTTTATTTCACAATTTCTTTCTTTACCATTATCAGTTAAGTTTAGGAAGTTTAGTGTATGCGGTTATTTTCAAATGCAATAGAACATTATCATTCCATGTCATTCCATGTCAAAATTTTAGATTTTTCTAATATTTTTTCTGAAGAAAGACAGAAATGTATAGTAATGAAAGCCAAAATATTAAATGTGATTGATTTATATTTATTGAGTAGTCCACTATTTTATAGAGGGAGGTCAAAATGGCAGTTTTCACCTTAGATTCAGTCAAATTAGGGCAAAATTACTTCAAACATGTTATAATACTGGATGTTTAAACTCTTTGTAGCTTCAGAAGCTGTTAAAATGAACAAAATCCCTTCTTTGAAATACACCTGAAACTGACTAAAGTTTATAGAATCTTATGAACAGACTACAAAAAGCAAGGTAATGTGCTTCATATTGAACATTTCAGTGCACTTTTAGCGCTCAGACGGTATGTTCTACGCAGTTGTTTTGATAGAGGGAAACAAGATACAATTCCACTTTCAACATTATTTCTTCTTCAGACATTGTTCTTTAAATAAAATAAGTATCAGCTATACACAATTGACCAACATTTGTTTTTCAACCACTGAAAATAGGAAATATTCAACAATCTGGACATGGAGCTTCACTGAGATCTCTGGGTCTGAAAGATGTAGGACCTTGAAGAAAGATTCCAAAAGAAAAGTTATGTTATGTAAAAAATGGTAGCAGAATCACATTTTTATTTTGAAGAAAATTTAACACGCTTTGTACTGTCATTCATTGGACACTTCACTGCCAAGAAATTAGCATTTTTCCTAAATGTCATCACAGGCATTTTTCATGAGCCTTGGTTGAAAAAAGACATCCATTAATCAGTCAACGATTTAGACGTTTATATGCGAAACAAAATAAGGGTAGTGGGCAGCAATCTAAGCGTGTCAGTTTGGTTTTGATTAAACCATTTATAGCTTCTAGCTTTATTAGACACATATTTTAAAAAGCACTTAAAGGCACTTTAAGACACACATGACTACTCTGTCAGCTTATTAGGCATAATCAGTTTAAGATTTGCATGTAAATGCAATGAATCCATGTAAAATCTAGTTTCTCACTTTAATTAGAATCAAGAGAAGGCAGCTACCTATAAAGGTAGCCTTAGAAGACAGCTGTTTATTTAGGCAGCAGACAGCTCACTAGCTTCTGGAACAGAGCCATAGTGACGTTAGAACACTAGACCCGTCTAATGCGCTGCCCATCCAGAGATGCCGTCTTCTCTCATGCTGGCATTTAAAGGACGCTCTTTTGATCTGAGATCTCTACAAAGCAAAGTGAGATCTTGATGTTTCATCTGACACATGATCTGCTCTCTGCTCTCTGCTCTCTTCATCTCTGACTTTGTAACCTGAGTGTTTAATGTTAGCATCCTGCATGCAGATTAAAGCTATCCTGCGTGGAATACGAAACAAATATATCCATGAAGACGCCTGGTAAAAATATCACTAGGCGCTCACTAATGAAGCCTCAGGTTGTTTTATTTGATTCTTTCTTTCTCTTCAGCCCACATGTTTTTTCACTACGAGGAAAGGCTGTCAAGCAACTGTGAAGCAAACTCATTACCTGATTATGGTCCAGACAACCATTTTTTTGCTGGAAATACCAAAATGCTTCATATTTTACATAACCATGCAGTAACTTATGTTTTGTATTAGAATCTTATTTACTAAAATGAAATACTTGACAGTTACAATTTTGTATACATTTTAATACATGGAAAGGATTTATGATTTTATGATATTTTTATTTATATTTTATAATGAACAAAACAGACTACACACAAGATTATAGTTCTCAGTTCTTAGATTTTAAAATAGTGTTGCAGAAACAAAAATTCTGGATCTCAGCCCATAAAATCGCTTGTGGGAAAGTTATGAAATTTGGCACACAGATAGAGGACAGTCTCAATATTAACCATAGTAAATTTGGAGTCTCTATCTCAAACTCTCTAGCGCCACCAATAGGCCAAATTTGGTCTTATATTTCTGCTAATAACTTTTGAACTCTAAGATCTAGAAGCATTTTTTTCCTTCTAAATCCTTGGCTCATGCTGAGTCGAATGCATACCAAAATTTAAATTTCTACTTAAATTTCTACTTTTTTTGTGAAAAATTTACTTTTTCGAACTCGTCCTAAGCAGTTTTTCGATAGACCAAAGCATTCTCGCATTAGCGAGATTAATAAACAAATTTAACGAATTTGATAAAATTTGCGCAATCTTCACGGCGCTTTAGCAGATTTTGATCAAGCTTGGTACGTGTTGTACCTGAGGGCACATGAGTAGTTTCGACAAACTCTCTAGTGCCACCAATAGGCCAAATTTGCTCTCATATTTCTGCTAATAATTTTTGAATCGTAAGATCTAGAAGCAAAATATTTTTTTCATCTGATTCCTTGGCTCATGCTGAGTCGAATGCATACCAACATTTAAATTTCTACTTGAATTTCTACTTTTTTGTGAAAAATTTACTTTTTCGAACTAACTTAACTTTTCGAAACATATTTAATGAATTTGATAAAATTTGCGCAATCTTCACAGCGCTTTAGCAGATTTTGATCAAACTTGGTGCATGCTGTACCAAGCATGACCTGAGGGCACATGAGTAGTTTCAACAAACTCTCTAGCGCCACCAATAGGCCAAATTTGCTCTCATATTTCTGCTAATAACTTTTGAACCATAAGATCTAGAAGCAAAATATTTGTTTTCCCTCTGTTTCCTTGGCTCATGCTGAGTCGAATGCATACCAAAAGTTTACATTTCTATAGGTCAAGATTTTTCACATTTTTAAATTTTTTGAAAAATCTACTTTTTCGAACTTCTTGTAAGCAGTTTGTCCGAATTTCACAAAAATTGGCTCAGATCATCTTCAGACTATGAATCAATCAAAAGATTTCCGATAGACCAAACAGTTCTCATATTAGTGAGATTAATTAACAAATTTAACGAATTTGACAAAATTTGCGCAAAAATGGACGAGGCTATATCTTCACAACACTTTAGCGGATTTTAATCAAACTTGGTACGTGTTATACCAAGCATGACCTGACGGCACATGAGTAGTTTCGACAAACTCTCTAGTGCCACCAATAGGCCAAATTTGCTCTCATATTTCTGATAATAACTTTTGAACCATAAGATCTAGAAGCAAAATATTTTTTTCCCTCTGTTTCCTTGGCTCATGCTGAGTCGAATGCATACCAAAAGTTTAAATTTCTATAGGTCAAAATTTTTCACATTTTTAAATTTTGTGAAAAATCTACTTTTTAGAACTCGTCCTAAGCAGTTTGTCAATTTCACCAAAATTGCCTCAGATCATCTTCAGACAATCCTGCCAAAACGTTATCAAAAGTTTTCCGATAGACCAAATCATTCTCGCATTAGTGACATAAACAAATTTGACAAAAGCTGTGAAAAAATGGACATGAGGCTATGTCTTCAGAACTTGGTACATGTTATATCATTCATAACCTGATGGCAATGGGTAGTTTCTGCACAGCGCCACTTAATGCTTAAATGGTTGGAACTTAATGCTGTGTTCCAGACAACTCAAAATTCAGATTTTTCCTACCTCCTACTTGGAACATCTACAACACTGCCTGAAGTCAGACATCTGACCTGTGAACTCAGGGCAGATCGATCAACCCTGATTTCAGAAAGGCATCATTTGACATCACTGCTTCCAACGAGCATAGTGTGGAGCTACCTTGCTTCAAACTTAAAAACATTACACATTAAGTTAATAAAATACCTTAATTTTTGCTTTTCATCAGCTGTTTTCAAAACAAACTGCAATGTTTTATTTTAATTATTTTCTGTTTTTGCCATAATTTATAAAAAAACACGAAATGCTTGCATTGTGTCATGGCAATATCATGAGGTCAATATGTTAATGTGATGTATAACTGACTGAAACTCATTGAGATTTGAAGAGGGACATTTTAACCCGGATGTTCTCACTTCAGACCGTGTCTGGAAGACGGAATAAGTCTGCAAAAAGGTAGCTCTCCAAGAGCTGGGTTGAAGAACCCTGGTCTTTCTTGAGTAATTAAACATATCTCCTTAGCTCTACACTGTAAAAAATAAAAAGCACAATTTGTTGAGTCAGCTTAAAATAATTTGTTACTCTGCTGCCTTAAAATTTTAAGTTCAATCAACTACAATAAGTTTATTCAACTTGAAATGTTAAGTTGTACTAAGTAACAACTTACATATTTGTGTTTGCTAAACTTAACAGATGGGTAAGTAACCCAGCTGCCTTAAACTTTTAAGTTGATTCAACTCATATATCTAAGTTGTCACTTAGTATAATTTAACATTTCAAGCTGAATAAACTTTTTTTGAGTTGACTGAACTTAACATTTTAAGGCAGCCAGGTTACAAATTATTTTAAGTTAAGTACATTTGACCTCTGTTGTGCTTGGCCCTTTAAACTAATGTTTGCAGCTAAATTTTAAAATGAAATGAAACGCTCCCCTCAGTTACTCAACCACTTCATCTTGCCTCTTCGACTGAAATATAATTTTTATAAACATCATAAATGTGATCTAATGGCTTATTAGAAGAGCATCTACACTTTTAAAATAATTTCCATTACTTCAAAGCCAGTTTGTGATGTTTTGAGGTTTCTACTGTCTGGTCATATTTATATCACACACAGCTGTATCAATACTAGCATCATATGAAAAATTCTGACACTCTAAAACAGCTCATGCAAATTAAATTTTAATACCAGTGGATGTGTGCTGAAATTAAAGTAGATACAGAATTATTAAAAAATAGAAAATAGCTCCATAGACATATCTGCCTTGAGTGCATGCCAGGCAAAGCAGCGTATTACATATTTCTTACTCAACTACAATATCAAGCCATATTCTGCAGAAATAGTACAACTTCTGATAGGGAAATGCAAAGACCTTTGAACATGTCGAATACCACTGCAATATACAAACTTGTCATCAAGCCCTACAACAAATGTACACAACCACCTCCACCACCTTCTATATCCATCCTTTCCCAAGTGAACGATCTGACAACAACACAGCTGAAGAGGAGGATCAGCTGCAAGATCAATGCGCATGCAGCTTTCAAGTTAGCAGTAGGAAGCTAATCTCCGTGAAAAAGGATGAAGGATGGCAACAAATTGTTTAGTAAAACTCCACTATCAACAAGAGAAAGCGGCCACGAGACCTTGCCAGTCAATTCCGGAGAGATATTATCACAAAAGACATCATAAATCAACTGTTTAAAGCATAAGGAAAGGGAGTGACGATGATTAAACAACACAAAGCTACAAGGAAGAAAAGACAAGGGAAGAGAGGGGAAAGTTTTATGAGAGAGGAAAAGAAATAAAGTATAAAAAGAGAGCTATAAAGATAAAGAGATGAACAATGAAAGACGGATGAGAGACAAATAGAAATGCCATGGTTACAAGGTACCAGAGCTCAAAGACCGCCCGCCTATCTGGCTTTAAATCAATGCTATCAAGGCCACACAAAAAGCATCTCCAGACTCCAATCAAACACCTGTACTGTGGGACAAATGTCGACCGTGTCAATAAACAGACCATTAAAGCCAGAAACAGAGACAGATAAAAGCACTTCAAATAAACAAATGTAATTCTAAGCTTTAAGATGAGATTAATAAAGCACAGTTCTCAATTGACGAACGCATTTAAATGCTACGCCGCTCGTTTTCCGCATTAAAGACTGACAGTGAGTGAGATTGTTAGCACTGATGGAATCTAATACTCGATGGAATCAGCTCAGCTTGTCTGAAGTGAATGAATTTACATTTCATCAAAAACACTGTCAAACGGAGGAGAACGAAACGGATAAACATCCACCCACTCTTCCCTGGTTACAAAGCATGTGGGAATGTGAAAATCTTATTTGAAGAGAGTACAAGAAAAGTTCGGTGAGGTTAAGGTCAATAGCACATTCACGGTGTCCACTCCTCTGTAGAAGACTTGAGTTGGTCTAATCTAAACTGAAGTACTGAGCAGAACTGAGTATGACCTGGTAGAACCTGGAAGACTGTTTGGATTAATATTCAAAAGCAACCGAGCAACAGTATGCACAAGAAACAAGCTGACGTTCAAGAACTTCCCTTCGGAGAAAAGCTGAGATCCTGCATCTACAATTCCAAATGACAACTTTATTCTGCAGTAAAAAAGGTATTATTTTACAATCTTTCTTTCTCCAAACATCTGAAAGACTGTCTCCATAAACTTTGAATATGTCTGGTGGGTGGACACACTGAGAGGGTGTAGTTAAAACTGGATTTGTGAAAATTAGAAAAGGATTGCTGAGAGTAAAATGTGTACATGATGCTAATTATTACCCACTGGCAATTGATACAAAGATTTACTACATATTTACTTATATATTCTGTCAATGTTTGAGCTTAAAGCAGAGGTTTTGAACCCTGGCCCTCAAGATCCACTTTCCTGCAGAGTTTAGTGCCAACCTTGATCAAACACACCTGCCTGCAACATTCTAGCAATCCTGAAGACCTTGATTAGCTTGTTCAGGTGTGTTTGATTAGGGTTGGAGCTAAACTCTGCAGGAAAGTGGACCTCGAGAGCCAGAGTTGATAACCCCTGGCTTAAAGGGATAGTTCACCCAAAAATGAAAATTAGCCCATTATTTACTCACCCTCCAGGTATCCTAGGCGTATATGACTTCCTTCTTTCAGACGATTCCAATTGAAGTTACATTAAAATTTATCCTCGCTCTCCCAAGCTCTATCATAGCAATGGGTGGTTTCTTCTCAACAGTCCAAAATAAATCCAATAAAGTACATCCATCCATACTAAAAAGTGCCTCAAATGACTCTTCCCTCCTAAAAACCAATGTTTGTTTACAGGAGCAAAGAAAAGAAAAGTTTCCATCTCTTGGTTTATATCAAAATCCTCCGACATTTTTCTTTAAAGATCCATATTTTGTACTTCTAATTCGTGACCAGTTTGGTTTCTCCACGGTGTGTTCATGTTCGTCACTTCTGAGTGGCACATGTGCAGTGCATAGATTAAAGTGATTATTATGCTTTAAATATGGATATTTTTCTTATTCACCCCCTGGAGCCATGTGAGGCACTTTTTATTATAGATGGATGCACTTTATTGGACTTGTTTTGGACTGATGAAGAGAAACATCCGCCCATTGCCATGATAGAGCTTGGAAGAGCCAGGATTATTTTTAATGTAATGGATTCATCTGAAAGAAGGAAGTCATACACACCTAGGATGCCTGGAGGGTAAGTAAATAATGGGCTATTTTTCATTTTTGGGTGAACTAACCCTTTAAAGGTAATAGTGCAGGCCTCAAGCATTTTCCAAACACCAATGAGATAAAATGAAGAGTGGATGAAGACTTTCTGCTTTCTGCTTCTGAGATTTTTTCACCCTAAAAATCCCACTCTTCAAAAAGTTTCATATGGGATCTCAAATGGCATCCAGATTTGCCAAGATACCAAAGCCATTTAAAGCCAAAGATTTTAGTATAAAGTCAAAATCCTCTCAATTCTTGCAGGATCAAATGATCTCTGCATTAATCCACATAATTTGATGCATACAAAAATCTAAAAACATTAAAATCTTCAGATGTAGGATTTAAATAATGCTACTGCTTTTGGGTTGCATCTCATCTTTTTAAGGCACCTGCTTGCCTTATTTTACTTCCCCTGGGAAGCCATCCAGATTCTTCACAAATAAGGATGAATTCTACTTTAAAAACACACGGTTATGCAAACACAACATGGTTATATATAAAAAAAAATCACCTGATATTCACCAAACTCTATGCATAGTCAAGATAAAATGAAATACATAAAACACTTGTGTTTCTTGTTCTTGGATTGCTCTGATCTAATTTCAAAATAGACTTTAAAAACAGTGTTCAAAATGTTCTTTGCTTTTAACGTCTCACTGTAAGTTACATCAGGTTCTTTGGAGGATGGCTAACATCATTTCAATGCAAAAGATTCACATAAAGCATCCAAGTAAGCAAACATCAAACAAGCACCAGAAGACACTGAAAGAAAATAAAAATCTGGTGTACCTGCTGGAAATGGTATATATGGAATCTTACTGTCCGTCAATCATATTTTAAAAGTGCTTTTGAACTGCAAGGCCTTTCTTTCAGTCTCAAAGCACTCTCAGCTTCTCATTTCTATTGGTAGCTTAGCAGAAGATAAAGCACTCCGCAATTAATTTACATGGTTTAAATACTTCCATACATAAACTTATTAGCTCACCTAATTTGTTTGCATAGGATAGTTATGGACAATCAGCCACAATACTAACTTTGCATATATTAATAACTTGACAGAATGTCTGATAATTTGTAATACGGACCAAGAACGTAAAGGGATAGTTCACCCAAAAATGAAGATTCTGTCATTAATTCCTCACCCTCATGTCGTTCCAAACCTGTAAGAGTTTTGTTTGTCTTCGGGAACACAAACAAGATATTTCTGATGAATTCCGAGAGCTTTCTGACTCTGCATATACAGCAATGCAACTGACACATTCAAGGCCCAGAAAGGTAGTAAGACCATTGTTAAAATAGTCCATATGACATCAGTGGTTCAACCATAATTTTATAAAGCTATAAGAATACTTTTTGGTATTCTCATATCTTCAAAACACAAAAAGCCATGTAACATGCTGGATTTAGTGGAGAATTTGCACAGCAACGAGTATGCAGTTAGAATATAATACAATCTGGAGAGTCTAAAGCCAGACAGGTGAAATACAACAAACCTAAGGCGATGAAGACTGTATCAAATGAATACTTCAACAGATCCTTTCTGCTTGGAGCAATGCCAGGATGTGTGGCCATGAGTGTGTCGAGGGAAAACTATATTATATGTGTTAGATGGAGTCAGCAGGACCTACGGCGTATACACACTTTTTCCTCGTCCTTGTTGACGTCTACACTTTGTGATCGCAACAGAAGCTGTGATCTCCGTTCCGCCGTCAAGCTCACAATGGTACTTGCAACAGCGCTACAGCACTCAACTCTGACTCGCAACTGTGCCACAGCTGCTTCTAAACGCCTTACTATCTGCCATAATCAAAATGCACTTTCACCACCACCGACTGGAAACATTTCAGATTGAAATTTTTCTCAGGACACTCTCTATAATTCAATGCCAAGTGAATCAAATTGCAGTGCAGTTTTTCCATCTGCCTTTGTACACTGTGAAGCTCGAGTGTGAGGCCGGAGTACATTTGAGTATTGCTGGAATAATGGAATCAAGCAGGAAATATGCATCTCTAATAAAGCACTTGAGGAAGCCTGTCAGGCAGCACTTACAGCAGATGACAACATACAAAGAATACTGAGTGACAGCGCAGCCAGATATGGGGTTTGGTTTGTGCTTCTCTTACATTCGTTTTACTTTGGTCGCACTTTATTACTAGAAAGGACGGTTTGTCAAAACAAACTTTGAAAGTTTAATGTTGACAAATCCTTGCCTGGAAGTTTACAGCAAGCTGAAGGTTATATAAGCCTTATTTAATTGGAATACATAGGCCTTTTAAAGGAAAAATACAAATGTGAAGAGATAGGGTGCTAGGGTGGTGTGGGCAAAGCTAAGTGGTTATTGCATGGATGGATGGATGGATTTGGTAGGTGTAGCTTAAAAACTCTAGGATAAAAAAACACAACAATTTTGCTAAACATAACTAATTTTAAGTTGTGTTCCCGTATTTTATATTATTTTATTTTACTTATTTTATTAACTTCACAAATTTTAATGATTTCATTATTTTCTTTATAATTATTTTTATAAAATAAAATTATAATAAAACAAAATAGAATATTTTTTTATTATTTTCTGACAACAAAATTAATATTACTATATATATATATATATATATATATATATATGCCAAACATAACTAATTTTAAGTTTTAATAAAATAAAATAATAAAATACAATTAAAAAAAATAAAAAATCTGACAAAATTAAGGATATTACCAAAAAATTATATCTGTCAAACATAACTAATTTTAATTTATGTTCCAGTATTTTATATTATTTTATTTTAGTTATTTTAATTTATTTTATTTTAATATAATAAAATAAAATAATAATAATTATTATTATTAATAACAAAACAAAATACAAGAAAAAAATATATATTTTTTTTCTGACAACAAAATGAATGATATTACAATATATATATTTGCCAAACACAACAAATTTTAAGTTTTAATAAAATATTTTTTTCTGACAAAATTAATGATATTACAAAATATTTATACATATATAAATATAACTAATTTTAAGCTATGTTCCAGTATTTTATTTTAGATTATTAATTAATTAATTAATTAATTTGAAAGGTGGTGTATTATGGTTTTCACCAAAAAAAAAAAAAAAAAAAAAAAAGCACCAAAATCTGTTTTCAGTATTGATAATACAAATAAATATTTCTTGAGCACTAAATCTTGAACACAACAGACAAATTTCTGAAGAATCACTGAAGACTGAAGCAATGACTGCTGAAAATGTAGTTTTGTCATCACAGAAATAAATAACATTTTTAAATATATTAAAATAGAAAACAGTTCTTTTAAATTGTATAAATTTCACCATATCACTGTTCTTCCTGCATTTTTCATCAGATAAATACAGCCTTGGTGAGCATAACAGACTTCTTTCAAAAAACAAAAAAAAATCAAACCTACTGTTTATAAATGTTCTCGTTTTGTGCATGCAAATGATCTAGCATGATAAAAATAGTCTCTAGATGGATCTTACTATTGTGGGGACACAAATCCTCACAATCCACAAAAAAAGAACCACAGAAACCTGATGAAACAACTTTTTGAGATCACATTCTCAAGTTAAAACCCCTCAAAGACTGAATAATGTGTTAATTAACAATGCATTCAGAGTTAGGATTAGTTATCTTGATTAAAATACCATAAATAAAGTGAGCATGAAAAGTCCACATAAGGATACAACAAAGTTGTGTGTGTGTATGTAGGTGTAAAATATTGATTGGCGAGTGTGTAACAGCAGGGCGTCTGGCCTCTAAAGGCTAACAGCGCTTGGTATTGTGATAAAAGGAAATGCTGTTCTCTGTACAGACCGACACAAGCCCTTTTCCACATACATTTTCAATCCCCTCAGAAACACATCCTTCAAATCGACTGGAGAAACAATCCCACTTCCTTCTCCACAAACACAGTCACACAAGGAGATTTGAAAAGATGAAAAAGCTACTCCATTCTTTCACTTCATCGCATAATCTAGGTCTATCAGGTGAGAGAGAAAGAGAAAAAGCATTTTTTTCCTCCTCAGTGCAGTAATATTCAACAAACCTTGAACTGCAGGGAAGAAAAGACACTTGCTAACAAACCATAAAGCTCTAGATGTTTCAATGAAGTATTCCTCCTTTAGAAAAGGACCAGTGAACTTAACCACATTCTGCAGAACTACTCATTAAAACCAAGACGCTTCAGAAAATTACTTGGACTAGCGACATGCACAAAACCAACACCTCCTACACACACAATTAACTCGAAAACAACAAAACAATGGTTGTTCTCTTCTGTCTGTTAATTTACTTCACCTTTAAAGGATATATTTAATTGCACTTTTTTAGCTCATTGAACACAACACATTTAACTTGCATAATCGATTTAGCGAGGCAAGACTATCAAAAAGTAGCTTACAATTTGGGCACATAAAGGAGATTGTTTTAATGGTTGTTCTGAGGTTCTTAGTAGAACAACTTGTCAAGTTTTTTGGACAGAATAGAAACAAAAGTAGATATAGAACAAGACAGAGAGAGAAATATATGACTGATACGACTGAAGATGAGCTCAGAGTCCTTTGTGTCTTATTTAGTCTTCAGACACATATTTCTGTATAAAAAAAGAAACAAAACTATTGGAGTGAGGGACATTTTGGAGTGTGATTGTGTGTGTGTGTGTATTTCTTGCAAAAAGAGATTTAAGTTTCATTAAGAGAACTTATATATATATATATATATATATAGATATATATACAGTACTTGGATTCCTTTGCCAGCCAGAGTTACTGTGATGAATTACAAACCCTGAAAAGGAAAAAACACTGAATGAAAAGACTTTGGTTCAAAGGCATGGTCTGTAAGTAAATTAAGGTTTTTGAGGAAAACGGTTCAGAATTTTTCTCCATATAGTGGACATCAATGGGAGCCAGTGGGTTGAAGGTCCAAATTGCAGTTTCAATGGAGCTTCAATGGACTCTACACGATCCAAGCCATGGAATAAGGGTTGTGTCTAGATAAAAAAAATAAAAATGTATATACTTTTTAACCACAAATGCTCGTCTTCCATTAACTGTACAATGTGCGTCTACGACTTCACATATTACGCAATATGTAGGAAAGGTAACACATGGTTAATGTGTGTACTTCAGTTCAAAAAGGTATGTTAGGGTGAAAAATTCCATCTCATTTTCTCCTCAAACTTTAAAATCGTCCAACATCGTTGTTTTACCCTTTTTTGTAAAGGGCGTTTGACTTTCTTTGCACATTTGCTTTGTAAACACTGGGTTGGTACGGTATGTAATGTGTGAGGTGCAAGAAGAGCATTTGTGGTTAAAAAGTATATAAATTTGTATTTCCTTTTTAAAAATGATCAATTGTTTTGCTGTACAAGGCCCTTATTCCTCAGCTGGGATCGTGTAGAGCCCTTTGTAGCTGCATTGAAACTGCAATTTGGACCTTCAACCTGTTGGCTCCCATTGAAGTCCACTATATGGAGAAAAATCCTGGAATCCTAATTTCTTTTCGACTAAAGAAAGAAAAACATGAACAACTTCAATGACAACCTGGAAGTCAATTAATCCTTAATATAGGTCATCTATATTCTAATATGTTTGTAAGCACTGAAAAACATTGATGATTTTAGAAGATATCCACATTTAAAATTCTACTGTGCTTCACCCGAATCCCAGACTAAGATAAATCCCTTTAATGTGCCAATTCTATATGGACTGCAATGCACGTATAAGTTTAAAAAAAAAAATTGAATATGTTATCTCAAGCGTAATCAAATCGATTGTTTTGGATAAAAGATTTTGAATTAGTGCCCAGGCATCATCCATGCGGTTATAACCATGCAGGTGGCAGCATAGCTGCTTACATTGGAATGCTAAATCCACAGGGCGTCGTTCAATCAGTGAGTCACAAATCCCTGGTGTCCGGTCCAGTCCACACCCTCATGAGCCAGTTTCTCCTCATCCGTCACGGGAGTCACGATCTTGACTTGTTGCCAGTCTACACCAAATGGCTGCATTTTAAATCATTTTAAAAATTCAGCACTTCAACAGCCCGAGCACACCGCCTGGCATTAAGCTGCCGCTTTCTGCAACATGATTTAAGCGGCACCTCGGCTGAATATGCTGAACTATTGTTTGAATTAGAGACAGCCATTAATCAAAGTGCCTGCATAATTTACCTCAGGACAGAGATACTGTAGTGAAACAGGGCAAAGGAAGAGCCAGAAAAATTGCACAACACACCAGCACACAAGCAGCACAACAGGTAATCTCACTCTCTCACAGTCCTGCCTCTTATTCCTCTGGCCTCTTCTAAGCTGGTTCCCTAAATAAAAGCAGGAATAAATTGAGACCAAGGTGCAAAATTCACCAAAAGCCTGTCAAGACTGTTTCTGAACAGTGAGCTCATGACCACCAACACACTCAACTAGAGTTTCTACATTTGGGCTGTTGAAACAGACTGATGACTCCCTTAACTAGGCAGTATATATATATCATAATCTATTATCACCCGTCATTTGAATTCTCATATTTTAATTATAATAACACTTTTAATTGTTTTTATTTTTGTTCACATTTTCATATTTAATTATGAACCTACAGGACAATAAAGGCTTATGCATTTATTTTGAAGAGAACAGATAACGTTAAACAGATGAGACCCCTTAACTTTTCATGTTCAACACCCCGCACTTGACAGCGATTTTAATATATTCTCATTTTTATGAACCAATATCGATGTTGACGTCATAGTTTGTGACGTGGCAATGGACTATAGTACATCGATGACGTGTCAGTGTCTCATAATTATTCACGAGGCTGCGCGTTCTTATCCTATGAGAAGACGCTTCGCCTAATTATTCACGACAGCGCATGTTGATTTGCTATGACAGAGGCTTCAGACTGTGAGACTGCGTACAATAACTGAGAAAAACATTAATGGATTGAAGGAGACTGTTTGTTTTTGTTTGCTTTGTAAGTAGAGTTCGGCACAAACGCGATTCATTCATAAGGTGAGTGTAATAGCGTTTTTTACAACTCCTTAATGCAACCAATCAAAAGGATTGTAAATGCCGCAAAATAAGCTTTAAAAGTGAATAGAGGTGCAACAGTTCATTCATATATATGTTTTCGATGCAGAGTGCAAATGCCTGTGCATTTATTTGTGTTAACTCAATGGGAGTGAAATGATACTGTTTGAACCCTTAGTTGAGTCTCTCCCCTCTTCCCCCTCCGCTCCGCAGCGCACCACGCACACTTTTGCAACATTTTTAAAAACTATGGGGAGAACTAACCGTTGCTGAAACAGGGGGGTTTCATAACCCTTTAATGTGGCATGACAGATGGGTGTAGCTTCTGGGTACTCGCCTGACCATAATCAAATGCATACCAAAACATTTGTGACAGTTTCGTTTTTGTTTTGGATCCTGTGCTCTGCTGCTACACTGGAGCGCGCTCGCCACCAACTGGATAGGGGTGGGAATTACAGTTATTAGTTACAATAGATCACCCTCAGTCAGTGTAGTCTGTCAAAGTGACGGATGGCCTTCAGATTTTTTTGTCACTGATAAAAAAATTCTGTCAATGACGGACAATTTTCAGTTAACACCACCTAAATATATATATGGTCCAAGGTTTCTTGAATCAAAAGCACTTGCAAATAAAATAAAATAAAATAAAAATGTAAAAATTGAAGTTTGTTGTATTTTTTTTTTTTTGTAATTTTTTTTTTTTTTTTTTTGTGGAATCACTTCTTATAAGCATAGATTCAATAAAACCCTAAAACTAAACAAAAGAAAATCAGCCAATATCCAATGTGGACCCAGTGTTCCAAAAAAAAAAATCACATCTAATGGTGAAGCTTTACAGGATTCAGCTAGGGCTGGGCGATATGGGCAAAAAAAGATTACAATATAATTTTTTATATCAGTCGATGTTCATAACTATCACAATAAATTTCAAATGTTTATTTCTTTCAAGTTTAAGGCCAGATTTTGCTTCTAAGAGAAAGTTGTAGAAATCAGACCAGATTAATTGTGGTTTTAAATAGTCTGAACATGATAAACACGTTTTTAATTTTTCCAGTCATTTTTCCATTAGCAGAACAAATATCTTACATGAAAAAATTATTTCTTAGTTTCTGCATGTTCTAATGATTGATATTGTTTCAAATCATGAAACATGTTTGAAACACAATAAAATGACTTTGATGATCCGTATCCAGGCTGCAATATTAATAATATTACATTTTTTGGTCTTTTAGAAATGCACATTTGACAGTAGAAGTAGCTTGAGTTAGTATGCAGATGTAAATTTATGTTCATTATCAAAAACAGTAACATCTGGAAAAAATCTCATTTTTATATGGTGAAATGTAATGATTCTAACAGTTTGACATAATTTGGTCTTCCATAGTAGCATACATTTACATCATGATAATAATAATATAATAATAATAATATAATACAATTCAATATGAACATCCAACATTCCTTCCACAATACCATGGTGCAGTTAGTGTTACTACAGTAAATCCATAATAAATTACTGTGATTTGTAGATTGAAAAGCCTTCTGACTATATTGGTGTGCTCAGTGTTTTTCTTGTTTGTTTAGTGTTTATGTAATAACACTTTATTTTAAGGTGTTCCTTGTTACACGTTACATGTACTTACTGTTATAATCCTAATGCTTTTTCATTCCACTTTTGGCGCAAAAACACTATATTGAACATTTTTCGTGATAATTATCGTTATTGTTTTATCGGCCAGTCATACATACAACACATTAGCTTTGTTTAACACAGCTCAAATCAAAATGAATGCGGTAGAAGGTATTCAAGTTCATCCCTCAGCTTTGACCTTAAATCAGTACTCATCTATCTTACAGTCCTTATCGACTTTAACCTGTCTGAAGGAGACAGGCTCATTTCACAGAATACTTTGTTGAGGCACCACTCAAATGAAAACATGCGTAGGTGTGTGCACACTCTCACTCAAGGATTCAATATCCGTCACTTTTGTCCTTGATAGGAAACAAACCGAATTGACACTCGGTTTGACAATAACTAAACTCACCATGTCTCATAACGCAACTGTGCAGGCCTTAAAGATCTTTTCCTTTGAAATGTAAGACAATTCCGCATGTTGAATGTAGAATAACAGCAAGGTTTGATTAATGTTAGTAGGTGTTCCTGTCTGAGTCATCACCCTTTTGTGGTGCACAAATACATTTTACTCCAGCTTTGTTGATATTTTTTTTCCCTTTCACAAATCATGACATAAACTGTCCTTGTTCAACCTCAATACCTGTTCTTCTTCACATACGCAGCTGGTTCGTTTCCAGATCCTCCTGAGATCATAAAAAAGTAAGTGAGTGGAGAACCAAAGACTTGTTTTTAGCCAAGCTGCTTTTGACGCCGATTCCAAATACAGCATTAACTCCGTGTTAAGAATCCATTAGCATTCCCACGATTCCTTGTGCCATATGCCTCCATTATGTGACAGAACAATGGGAAAGCTGAGGCGAACAACTTTGGGGAGTTGTCACATTGTGCTGAGAAGCGTGCGAGAGAGAGAAACAATGAGGCAAAGAAAGGGAGTGCGTGGCAAAGGGTCGAAAGATGAAAGCTGAGTGCTAAACTCCACAAAAGCTGTAAATTGGCCATATCAATCAGTCTCTCGCCTGGAGAGCAAATGTTTTTCTTCACTTGTTTATCTGAAATCAAACTCTTTCTTCCACAGTCTGCGTCTTGTGCTCTGAGTTATTACATGCTTCCTGTACAACATTTTGCAAGAGGGATGGCTGAAAAACATTTTCACTTGTCATCGTAGTAAATCGAGTGACATCTTGGGGCCCTATGATTTCCGCAATGCTGAAAACTTGGACAGAAGTTCCACTCATAAAAAAGAAATTTTCTTTAAAATCACAGAATTTGGATAAACACCATAGTGTCTGCATGTCTGTCACCATGTGAGTGAATGAGACAGTTTTACTACTATACTCAAGCACGTACACTTGTGATATTTTCAGCATCTAAGCTCTAACTTCATAAGGACGTGAATATGAAATTATTAATTTCTCATGCTCTGAGAGACACTTTATATGCATGTCATTTAATAAAAACTGTTGTCAGATACACAAGGTCAAATGTTTTCACTGCAACTTATCAAAACAAATGTTTGGTTTAATTTGAAGAAAGCATGATATACAATTATATTAGTATTGTACAGCAGAATGTAAACCTCAGTTTAAAGGAACTGTTATAATTTCATTTGATTATATTAAAAAGGTTTATTAAATTGTTAAAGGTTTGTGCATTCATTTTTTTTTTTAAATAATAAACTGATATAAAATAAAAAATATAGAAGCCAGAAAAAAATGAAACATAACGCAAGGGGGAAAAAATCAATCAATTCATTAGACATCAACACAAAATCTGAGAAAAACAAAACAGAATTTTGGGAAGAAAAAAGGATCCTAGATATCTAGTTACACCATCTTAACTACATCAGTCAAAAGTTTTTGAACAGCAATATTTTTAATGTTTTTTAAAGAAGTCAGTTCTGTTTACTCTTCTGGATCATCAATTTGATCCAAAGTACAGTAAAAAATCTGAAATATTTTTGTTTGAATACATTTTCAATTTTACTCAGTTGTTTTCAACATAATAATAATACATGTTTTTTGAGCAGCAAATCAGAATATTAGAATGATTTCTGAAGGATCATATGACTGGAGTAATGATGCTAAAAATTTAGCTTAGGAATAAATTACATTTTAAAATTTAAAACAGTCATCTTAAGTAGTACAAATATTTCACATTTTTTTACAAAAACTTTTGACTGGTAGTGTATTCTTAAATGTGACCATGGACCACAAAAGGTAAGTTTTTTTAAATTGAGACTTATACATCATCTGAAAGCTGAATAAATAAGTTTTCATTGGTGTGTGGTTTGTTAGGATAGGACAATATTTGTTTGAAGGTACAAAAAAATCTAAATATTGAGAAAATCGCTTTTAAAGTTCCAAATGAAGTTCTTAGCAATGCATGTTACTCATCAAAAATTAAGTTTTGATATATTTACAGTAGGAAATTTACACTATATCTTCATGGAACATGATCTTTACTTAATATCCTAATGATATTTGGCATAAAAGAAAAATCGGTAATTTTGATCATTGTGGCTATTGCTACAAATATACCTGTGCTACTCAAGATTGGTTTTGTGGTCCAGGGTCACAAATCTGAATAATCAGTCTTAACACTAAATAACAATATATAAATAAATTATAACTAATTATATAAAGTTCGTCCACCTGACTAATCAAGTCATCAGTTGTTGGACCAGTCAATCTTCATGATCCCAACATGACTACTGACCATTGCAACGCTATTGACTATTAACACGCTGATTAAGAATTAGCTCTGAACATTCAGAAACCCTCAGGCAATGCCATTTTAAAAACCGTCCCCTTTGAGATCAAAGCAGCCAGTTTATATAATAGTGAAACCGACTGTTGGCCATATACCTCTAAAATTTTTCCAGCCTAGCTCTGAAAATTCAGCTTCAGGGCTGTCACAGTTCTGTCTGTTTGTATTCTTTGGTTTCTCCCATTGTCTCCCCCCGTCGATCTGTCTGCTTTGGTTTACCCTCGTTAGCGTCATCCCCTTCACCTGTCTGCAATTATTAGTTTCCCTTTATAAGCCTGTTTGTATCCTGAGTTCTCTGTCGGTCTTTAATGTTATTGTTGATTAGTGTTTCCGTGTGTGTGGATATCGCTCTGTGTTCCTGCCTTTTCCTGCTTGTGCTACCTTGAAGATTATATTAAATATTGTTGCTTGTTATCTCGTCTCTCGTCTTGTTCCGTCCAGCACGCAGCTACCTACGTAACAGAAAGACCGACCAAAAACAGTTTTCCCCGGCGTTTTCCCTGCTTTATTTTCCGGTTTTTCCCAGTGTTTGTTTTTGATTTTTCGTTATGGATCCCGCTGTTCAGATCATCATCCTGGAGCAGGGGAACCGCTCTCTCGAGGACCACACCAGAGACTTTGTGCAACTCATTCCACTCACGCACTACCCGGACAGCTGCTTATGCACGTTCTATCGTGTTGGACTTAACACCACCACCAAGGCGCAGCTGTCCGGGGAGGGTCCTCGAGAGAGCATCGCCGATTACATTGAGTGGGTGCTGGCGTCCTGTAGATCGTCATGGACCATTGACTTCGTCAAGGAGGACGTCAGCCCCACTCCAGACCCAGAACCCAGCCAACCATCACCCCGACAAGCGGAGTTGGAGCCCGAGCCCACCGCAGATGAAGAGCCAGAGCCTAGAGCGACAGAGCCAGAGCCGGACACGTCTGACCAGGTGCGAGAGCCGGACACTACATCCGCTAAGGTGGAGTGCTGCGTGGAGCAAGAGAGGGCTATGGAGAGCCCTGCCCACTGCACCACCGCTGGGGGTGAGATTGAACTGAATTCTGGGGACTTGATGGACTTCTTTACGGAAGTTCTGGAAACTCACTCTGGGGATTTAATAGACTTTTCTACGGAAATATCTACCTGTTATGATCATCCTGTCTGCCTGGAATTCCCACCCACCCACCCTCTTCTGTCTACATCCATGTCTGTCTGGCCACCGCTGTCCCCTGACAGCCCCTCTGCTCACCCTCAGCCCACCACCTGTGCAGTGGGCTCGCCGCGGGTCTGCCAGCTTCCATCGGCGTCAGGGCTGGAGGATCCCTCATCTCCGCCTCCAGCCTCAGAGTCCAGAACTCCGCCTCGGCCCTCCGACCCTGCGGCTCCACCACGGCTCTCAGCTCCCTCGTCTTCACCGTCGCTCGTCGGTCCACCAGCTCCGTTGGGCTCCTCCCTCCCTCCGGCTCCACCTCAGTCCTCTGTCGCTCCGGCTCCACAGCGGACCTCCGGAGCTCCGCTTCCGCCTCAGTCGCTGGAGCCTTGGGCTCCGCCTTGGCCCTCCGGATCCTCGGTGTCGCCCAGGATCTTCGGCTCTCCGTCTCAGCCTCGGGCTCCTCCGCCAGCTGCTCCGCCTCTGTCGGTCGGCCCCCTGGAGTCGTCAGCCCTTCCTCCACCATGGCTCCTCCCTCCATCGGCTCCACCGTGGGTCATCATGGCTGCGGTCTGGGTCTCCCTCTGCTTCTCCTGCTCCGGGTCCCTCCTGTTTCCTCCCTGGCTCCTCCCACCTTCGTCGCCCCCTTGGACTCTGATCACTCTGTTTTTTGTCCCCCTCCCGGGGTTCCGTCCTCCGCCGAAGCCTCCTCCCACATGGACTCTGTTTTTCTGCTGTTTTTTTTGCCCCTCTTGTCTGTTTTGTTTTTTGTTTTCTACGGCGCGAGGTCGCGCCTATTCGGAGGGGGGCGTAATGTCACAGTTCTGTCTGTTTGTATTCTTTGGTTTCTCCCATTGTCTCCCCCCGTCGATCTGTCTGCTTTGGTTTACCCTCGTTAGCGTCATCCCCTTCACCTGTCTGCAATTATTAGTTTCCCTTTATAAGCCTGTTTGTATCCTGAGTTCTCTGTCGGTCTTTAATGTTATTGTTGATTAGTGTTTCCGTGTGTGTGGATATCGCTCTGTGTTCCTGCCTTTTCCTGCTTGTGCTACCTTGAAGATTATATTAAATATTGTTGCTTGTTATCTCGTCTCTCGTCTTGTTCCGTCCAGCACGCAGCTACCTACGTAACAAGGGCATTGTGATCTAGAAAATTGGACTGTCTGTCCTCAGAACTGTGCATGGTAAATGGCATCTCTGTGAGAGGTCCAGGTATATCTTCATCAGATCAAAGCATGTGTAAGTGAATACAGAGATAAAAAAAAAAAAAAAAAAAAAAAAAAACAAACTAAACATAAATTTGGGGGAATTTTGATGGGATATTACTATGTCTACCCAGTCTAATTTCTTTTGTAAAAACAAGCTTACACTAAGCAAGTTGGTTGAAACAAGATGTTTACTGCACATAGATCACAGATCAATCCCAAAGCTGTGCATGACCTAAGAGTCACGATTCCCATTTTTTTCTCTCCAGGAAGAAATAGGAGGAACCTATCTATGGTAGGGACTAATCTAATGTATAGTGAGCTCATGCCCGGCCTCTGCACTCAGCCATCAATTAGTGTTGTGAAGAGAAAAAAGCTCCAGGTCTCTTTTTAATGGGACGTCTTTTTATGGGAAGATATGCTTTTGTTTTAGAAGATCTAACACTTCATTAAAACAACTCATTCCCTGAGAACGCTATAAAGACTGTAAAACAACGCGTTAATGACACATAATTGCTCAGAATACAGAAAATACTGTTTGATGGAAAATGTAATTTTCCTTCAGACAATAATGATCTCCTCTTTTTTTAAGGGAAAAAGAAGGAAATCAGCATTTAAAAAAGTTTTGGAGCCTCTTATGCTCACAAATACTGCATTTGATTAAAATACAGTTAAAACAATAAATATTATTGTAATTTAAAATAATTCCTATGCATTTTTAGATATTTTAAAAGTTTCAAAATACAGTCTCATGCATCTGCTGGCATTAGTGTCACATGATCCTTCGGTAATCATTCTAATATGCTGATCTGGCGTTCGAAAAACATTTTAGTATGACCAATTTAGTTATTTTATAGTATTTTTTTAAAATAGTATTTTTCAGGATTGTTTGATAAACAAAAGTTTAAAAGAACAGCATTTACTTGAAACCATTTTTCAATGTAGAAGTCTCTACAGCAACTTAATGCATCACTACTGAATAAAACTATTCATATCTTTAAAACATAATAATAAATTCTTACAAACTCCAACTTTTGTAATGGTTGTGTAAGTTGCCCTTTTTAGTACATGGCTGATATACAACCTGTAAAAAATTGGACACACTTGACTGCCTATTTATCTTGATATACCTCAGGACTAAAAAAGCAGCTTTGAAGAGGCTTTAATGTAAGATTCACTCTTCATTTTGGCCACTACTTAACTCCCAGTTGTGTTTAGATGACTACTCTAACACAGCAAATACAAAGAATAAGTAGTGTGCCAAAACTTTTGACTGATGGTATGGAAGTCCAAAAAACTTGCTTGTTTGTTCATTTGCAATCTTTGCTCAGTATTTTAAGCTCAACAAGATATACCCTAGGCACAAGAGAACAAAGAAACAACAACTCTAAATTGTGATTCCTGCTGTGAGCTCTGAAGACAATGTACATCCAGCATCTGAGTACAATTTATATCCAGCTTGCACTTCTCTGACAAGGCCTTCAAACAGTTTTCTACACTGTCCAGTAATCAGACAATCCTAGACCAGCTTCAGAATCCCAGAAAAACGTGTAAGCTGAAGCAAACATGCCATTAATGCCATTATGATCATCAATGGTCTATACTGAACTGGTAAAGCTCAACAGGAGATTTTAACTTATAAAGCCTGAACCTTAACTTATAAAGCCAAAGACACACTACATACAATCAACGAATGGACCTGCAAAGACTAAACCGCAGAAGTGTAAATCTAATAAGAAGATATTACCTGTGTGACCAACGGCTCCAACAACCTCTCCACAGTCAGTGTGCGAATCTCAAGACTCTTGGGGTCCCATTTTAGCAGGATTGGGGACGTTGCGCTCGTCATGTTTACTGTGAAAAGAAAAGGGATATAAAAGAAAATAAAGAGAGTGAGTATTTTAAAGGATGAAAGAGATGTTAAAAACACAGAATGACAGTTTAATAGGATGATGAAAGGAAAAAGGTGCAGACATCACAGACTCAGTTATCAGTTTCATGCTTCATGACTTTCTTAACAAAATCAAAGGCCGGTGAGCCTGCCGCACATCTATTATTAAAGTCTGAAAAGCTTCTTCATTGAAAAGTCTTTAAATGTTGCACATCAATCACGCTAAAACGCTAAAATTGAGACTATAAAATATTGAGACGCCGCATTACATTAAAAGCTAATGACTCCGGAATGAGTCTTAATGTGGGATCCAGACATTGTTCTGCAAGTTAGACTGTATTATCTCACTTTTAATGAGGAAAAACAAACACACACAGACTAGAGGGATCATAATATATTACCCAGAAAGTGATTTAAATGTCTCAAATATTAATTATGAAAGTAAAACAGTCGCAAAAGTTCTCAAACTTTACAAACTTTTTAAAATGAGTTTCTTAGACTCAACCTAACCTTTGGTAAATAATTAAAGATTTTACACATTTAGTATTCATTTATTGAATAAATTGAATACGTCATCCACTGGAACAACCCTTTCTCGTGAACGCAAGTACGACAGTTAGCGAAAACTAGCGATTATGATTTCATAAATTTAAATATGGATATTTTTCTTACACAAACGCATCGATTCACTTCAGAAGGCCTTTATTAATCCCCCCGGAGCTGTGTGGAGTATACTTTATGATGGATGGATGCACTTTATTGGACTTCAAAATCTCAACAGCCATTCATAAGGTTTGGAAGAGCCAGGACATTTTTAAATTTCATTTTTTTGGAGAACTAACCCTTTAAGTGTTGGCCATAAGCTATCTTGCTAGAATAGCTACTGAAAAAAAGATTTTGGAGAACCACAACTCAAAAACTATAAACCCTTTGTCCATGATGCCTTAGGTTACTGACTATAAACTTTTATTTGGTAGTGGGGATCCTGTAATGTAGGCGTTTTCAATCATATTGTCATTCACTGGAGTACTGGCCTAGATTCTCTCCTGCATCTTTAGATCCCGCATCCAGATACTCATTACAAAAAACATATGCACGTACGAAGCCCAGCACCAGGCCCTTTGAACACCGGTAATGTAAGCAGGTGGTTCCTGATTAAGGTAGACATCTGAGGTACAGGATCAGGCCTGCATAGCAGGAGGGAGAAAAGTTTACCTGGCTGAGTGGAAACTTACGAGTAAAAAGTCTTCAAGCTGCGAGCGAATGGGGAGAAAAAAGTATATGGGAGTATGCGATTTCACTCAGAAACAACTTTACAGTTGTCTTTTTCTTTCTTTCGAGTGTTCCCTTTTGCCTCTGTAACAGAACTGTTCAGAAATTCTTCTGATGTTCCATTCATGAATTGGTGTGTTTGAACAAATCTTTAGAGCGAATGATTCATTCACTACAAATTACAGAAACTTTGGAATAATAATGAAAATGTACACTTTTTTTTTGGTAAAGGTTTCTGTTTTACAAAAAAAAATCTGGAAATACAGTAAATCCTTTTAAAAAATAAAAGTTTTACAAAAATGAAAGGTGGACAATTGTTAATCTTAAAGGAGTAGCTCACTTCCAGAACAAAACATTTACAGATAATGTACTCACTCCCTTTGTCATCAGAGATGTTCATGACTTTCTTTCTTCAATAGATAACAAAGAATGTTTCTTGAGAAAAACATTTTGTGAAAAATCTCCATATAGTGGACTTCAATGGTGCCCCCAAGTTTGAACTTCCAAAATGCAGTTTAAATGCAGCTTCAACAGGCTCTAAACAATCCCAGCCGAAGAATAAGGGTCTTATCTAGCAAAAAAAGTTTTTATTTGAAATTCTGTGCACTTTGGCCTTCCGTCCACACTGAGACAGCGTTTTTGTCAAGGAAAACTGAGCTTTTTGAAAATGCCCTCCAAAGTGGATAAATTCGAAAATGCTGTTTTCGCATTGTAGTGTAGATTGATTTGAAAAAGATGAGGCATGTTTAGTCATGTGATGCACATTGTACCAATAGACATCTATGTTTATACCAGTAATTGTACCTGTTATGCGCTATTCACTTTCACACTGTTGCTAAAGATATTTACTTTGAACATTCTTCATATTATAGTCCTAAAAGGATAACAGAAAACGTAATCACAATTGCTATCCTACAGCAAAACATGAGGGCAGCTGCTTTTTTAGATCAAACATGAGTGAGCGCGACATGGACGCATCAGGGAATGATGAGACATTTCTGTGAATAAAATGATCCTGCCAGAAGAATTGCGTGAAAACTTATGTCTATTCCGTCTGTATCATCTCAGTGAGCTTTAATGTGGTTTTACACATGCGCAGTAAGGCGAATTTAATGTTTTCTGACGTTTCAGTATGGATGAGAAACTTTTGGAAAACGCTTCAAAGCACTAATGTGGACAGAGAGCATTTTAAAACGAAAACTCAGTTTTCAAATGTATCCAGATTAATGTAGACGTAGCCTACGTTCATAAAGCAGAGTGTGAACACATTTTCTGAGTGAATGAATAGTCCTCATTCACTTTTTGTGCTTTAAAACTCCTTTTTTAAAATTTTAGAAAACAGTGTTTGAGTGCCAGTTATGCTTTTGTCATTTTTTTAAATTTCTATTTCAGCATGTATTTAATTTCAGATTTATTTCAGTTCTTGAGTCAGTTCACATGGCACAACATGAAATGCTATTGTGATAAATCAGGATGTGAAATTACACACAAAAAGATAATCTTACATCATTTGTACTTTAAAATAACATGACATGCTGTATTCAGTTCAGTTTTTTTTACCTCTTCATAAAGGTTGTTTGACAGTGTCCCAGCATAGTGTCACATGATGTTAAACATATTAAAATATATTATTTCCAAACACTGTCAACAAGAACATTGGCTTGAACTTTTTTCATTAAATAAAATGTGTTTTTCCATCTCCTTGACACACATTAGAACAGACTGGTGTGAGAAGAATCAGCATGAGATCAAACCATCATCTGCTGTTTGCTCCAGTCACGGTTCTTCACTTGTCAGTGAGCTACACACACACACACACACACATAAAAAAGGGTTTTCTGGGCATCACCATTCTTTTGTGTTCAAACTGTCTCGTATTTCCTCTTTTCTGATGTATCTGTCAGCGAATCCTCAAGAGAGGCTCCCAACAGGCTCAGTCGCCGTGTCAAACACTCCCTAAAGCACAGTGTCAAACACACACTCCAGTCCTGCACAACAGACTTAACAGCTATTAAAACGCACATTTGAGATCTCTCCTGCTCAGCATGTCAGTTTTACTCCTCAAAAATTTGTGTAACCAGTTAACACTTCAACCCATAAAAATAAAGTGGGTTAGTGGGTCTGCAGCACCTTAAGATCAACAAAAACCCTCTTCTTATCAAGAACCATATTCGCTGCACTATATAGAGTTCTTGAATTGGCTATACGGTAGGGTTGCACAAATAATAGATTTTCTAATCATGATTACAATTACAGATGCCACAATTATGTAATCGTTAAGGCACAATTAAAAAAGAAAATCCACTTACATTATTATGCTTGCTTAAGATGTGGGAGTGTGTGTGGGGGTGGGTGTATTTTCTTAAGTATTGTTATTTTAAGGTTTTTTCTTTTTTCATTGTTTTAATTTTTACATTTTTTTATATTTAAAGAAGAAATTATATATAAAACGGTGGCATGCAGTGCTTCAAACAATGGTATAAAGCTATTCAAAACATCACTAAATGTAAATTGTGATAATCCTAATTAATAATCGCAATTACGATTTTAAGGGAATAATCGACAATTATGATTTTTGTCATAATCGTGCAGTCCTACTATAAGGTTCCTTGAAGATTTAAAAAAGCCAGTTATGTTGTACATTATAGGTTTTGGATCACCATTATTTGTTTCTAGGTCCTTCAAATGTTGGGGTTGAGACCCAAAAACCTCAAAACCCCAAAAACTAAATGCAAAAAATAAAACTAAGCAGTATGCATGCATATAGTTAGGACAGTAAAGTTTAAAAACAAAAAAGGAGAACAAAACACTTCCCATATTTTTGTTGCACACTGCTGATGATAAGGGGGAAATAGCAACTTAAATATGAATGTTATATCCTATACAGTATTTAAAACATTACAAACTTAAAAAAAACTAAATTTATAGTCCATAAAGCGTGAAGATTTTTTTTAATAAAAAAGTTCTTAAAGTTAGTATAATTTATAATTTTATACATGACACCATGAATTTAAAAACACTATTTACCTGTATAGTAAAATAATTTGCTGACTTAAATGTACATTACCAGTCAAAAGTTTTTGAACAGTAAGATTCTCACCAAGCCTGCATTTATTTGATCCAAAGTACAGCAAAAACAGTACAAATTTACTCCAAAATTACTCCAGTCACATGATCCTTCAGAAATCATTCTAATAGTTTTGCTGCTCAATAAAACATTTATTAGTATTATTACATTGAAAACAGCTGAGTAGAATTTTTTCAGGTTTCTTTAATGAATAAATGATCTGAAATAGAAATCTTCTGTAACATTATAGATGTCTTTATCATCAATGATCAATTTTAAAGTATCCTTGCTAAATAAAAGTATTAATATATATATATATATATATATATATATATATATATGTGTATATATATATACTGACTCCAAGCTTTTAAATGATATAGTGTATAATGTTACAAAAGCTTTTTATTTCAAATAAATGCTGATTTTTGGATCTTTCTATTTATCAGATAATCTTTAAAAAATGTACTCAACTGTTTTAAATATTCATAATAATAATAAATGTTTTTTGTATAGTAAATCAGCATATTACAATGAATTCTGAAGAATCATGTGACACTGATAACTGGAGTAATGATGCTGGAAATTTAGCTTTGATCACAAAAAATAAATTATATTTCAAAATATATTCAAATAGAAAGTAGTTATTTTAAATGGTAAAAATATTTCACAATATTACTGTTTTTGCTGTATTTCAGATCAAATAAATGCAGATTTGGTGAGCAGAAGAGAATTCCTAAAAATCTTAGAAATCTTTGACTGGTAGTGTATTACATATTTTAATAAGAGCAAAATGGACTAAAATTGATGAAAATTACATGGCATTAACTTAATGGTTCATGGTAATATGATTAAATTTTGATGATTGGATGATGAATTTTTTAATGACCTTTCGTATGAACAAAACCAGCTGATAAGAAAGAAAGAAAGAAAGAAAAAGAAAGTTATTTGTATATAATAAAACATGGCATCAGTTCACTTTATGGGCTAAAAAAACTCCAAGAACACATTGAAATTTTATTCACAATTGCTTGCAGCAACGAAAAGAAGGGTTATTTTCTCAGTGAGCTGACCAGTATATCACGCAGCCACCTCCAGTAAAGCACGCCGGAAGCAAGCTGTGCAAGATCTATTTCAGTTCCATTATCACCGAATAATGCTTCAATTATCCCACAGAAATGGGAAGAGGAATAATTACGCTATTTGTGCCTGGTTGCCAGGATGATAATAACAGCAGTCATAAGGAGGAGCGCAAAATGGCAAAAACGAGAGACTTTCACGAATGCATTTGCTACACACTAGAGTCAGGACGGGTCAGAAGGCTGATTGGTTCAGATCCATTAGCTTTCATGTGCAGAAACAGCCATGTTAACCGAGAAGCTGCCACAAAGACAAGGCAAGTCTTTACCTTTGATGTGACAATACGTGCTTTTGTGTTGCCAGTTGATTTATTTCTATTCAGTTTAATTTATTACACAACATGGCCATTTAATTGCTTTTATTACAACATCAAAATTTGCTGTGAAAAGCCTCCAAATGAAGATACGGTAATTTAAAGACAGAGGAATAAAACATTAAGTAGACAGACAAATCCTAAAAAGGCTTCAAAAGCCAATAATTTGGTTGATGTATTTCATATCATTAAAAATAAGCCATTTATCATAACTGACCTACAGTTCACTGCAATCTATCTAGTCAATCTGGCTTAAATAGGAAAATATCCTTTTTATGCAATTTGTATATAGGTCAAACGGCATGGTTAATTGCATTTCATCACATTACTTAAAATAAATAAATAAATAAATCACACTAGATTAACAAATCAAACAGGAAACCCACATATAAATAGCATCAAACGTCTGCAAACCTGCAATGCCGTGTGACGCTCAAACAGTAGAGAGGATTAGACACAGCTCAATCAGGCCAGACTCATCATGACCCCATCACACACACACACACACACATATCTTTAAGCATAGCAGACTAAAGCCAGCACAGCCATTTTTGACCTCTTTTGTCCACTCCAACTCCTCACGCTGACCTCAATATGCCGCTGCTACTATCTTTTGAGAAGTGTGCTTATCTCAGACTCAGAAAGAGAGACAGAGCAAACGTAAAATATATGAAAATGAATGAAAACTTACTACATCATCAACTTGGAGTGTTTGTGTATTTGAGAGAATACATGAGGACACCGGATCACCAGAAATTTCAAAGGATGGCTGATTCTATTTTGCATACTCATGCCTCGGATCCTAAATTTAAACCCTGAGCCTAAACTTCTTTGCAGACCGTTTTCAAAGATCCTGCCCAGGAGCGCTCAAGATTAAAGCTTAGATTAACCCACGCTAAATAACAGACAAGAAAATCATTAAATGCCCACAAACACTCATCCTTGTGTTTGTGCCATTAAAAACCCTTGAAATCTTCTGCATTTCTAAACAAAACAAAAAAAGGACAAAATATAGGCATTTTTACAATTTTACAACATATATTCAGGCATGTGATAATAATAATAATAGTAATAATAATAATATTTATTATTATTATTATTTATTTATTTTTTTGTTATTATTATTATTATTATTACAGAACAACGCTGTAAAACTGCAAAACTAATATTTACGGCTGTCTTAATTTCTTTGATTGCCATAGGGCTTTTATTTTGGCGTAGAGCACAATGGTACCTTAAAGCCTTTCTTTTGTTGCCACAAGGTTTATAAACGGTTTTAATTACAAAATTATTCTAATAAAACAATTTTTCTAAAAAAATTTCAGTTGTGTGGAGCTAATTAGGGATGTACAATATTGGATTTTTGCCAATATCTGATATGCCGATATTTTTTCAACTCAATTTGGCCGGTAGTCGATGCCGATATCAATAGCAATATATTTCCTTTTGTTTGGAAAAAATAAGTATCTCCTGTGCAGAAATTATTTTTAATAACTTATTTGTTAGAATTAAAAAAATAATGAAGTTCTTTTATAATAACAGTACATAGAAATTTTAAAAATAACTATAAATAAACTATATATTGATCTCTGCATTTTTTGTTTGTTTGTTTTTGTTTTTTTGAAAAATGCAGTGATAACCTTAACATTTTATTTAAAGATTTAACATTTGTAGATGGTCTAAAGCAAAAGAGTTATACAAATTCTGAAAATCATTTAAACCATAATTTGTTTAAAAAATGTACATATTACACATTAATAATAAGTAATTAATAAATCAGTATATATAACATTATTTTGTGTCATGTTGTGTGATTTTTTTGCTTCATGTAAACTATAGATTTTTTTTTGTGGGCGGAGCTTATCTGGTTGCAGAAATTTATGTTTTTTAAGTACCATGGAGCCATGGAATAAAAAAAATCTAAATTCAGATTTTATTCTCGCAATTCCAAGATTAAATCTCACAATTCTGATAAGAAAAAACATCTTGTCATTTTCTCTTTTCCCCTCGGCTCTGGCTTTTTCCCCTGAGAATTGACAAACTCACTATTGCTGACTTAAATCGAGTTATAAAGTCAGAACAATGACTACTATGAATTGGTCTATAGCTTCTGACCTTTAAATCAAAACATACTCATAATTTTATCAACATCAATTATACTGCATTACGTAATCAGAAACACAGTCTAAATGTTATTTGTGTATTTTACTTTCATTTTATTAGAAGTAGGCCAACAGCGCCCTCTATTGGATTAAAACTCCTTACCGAACGGGCATTAGGACCTGGGGGAGGCTGGCACTTTTGCCATTACACTTGCTATTACTGATTACTCTATCACACACCGAACGTGTTCTGTACATGCATTCTGAGATTAAATGCAGCT
Source organism: Labeo rohita (assembly GCF_022985175.1). Lineage (NCBI taxonomy): Eukaryota > Metazoa > Chordata > Actinopteri > Cypriniformes > Cyprinidae > Labeo > Labeo rohita. The sequence goes on along the minus strand of NC_066869.1, from coordinate 21,318,567 downwards.
ATCCAAAACAGTGAATCTAATCATCATTTAGGTCAAACTTTGCTTCAAGAATGAGCCACACTGTCGACGTGATCTAACGCTAGCACACCCTGAGCACATATAAGTTATTCCTCTTATCGGCAAGACATATCAGCTTAATTTTTCATATTGGGATCCCGCTATTTACATATTCCAATATCGGTCAGATAATATAGTGCATCCCTAGTTTCCATCACACTGTTTTTATGCACATTTTGAAGTATCAGTTCAGAAACGATTCATGGAAGCACCAAATTTCGAAAAAAAATTTAAACTTTAATTCACAAAAAAAGTTTTTACGCTTGCTTGAGGTGGTTTTTGACTTGTGCGAAAAAGGGTTAATGCGAATAATGGAAGATGGAAACGCATTTGCTGATTAAATTGCTCTATGCGGATTGAAAAAGTCATGTGACTTTGCGCAATGGGACAGCATAACCTGACTAACCAGTGGACCGATCTTGTTGCACAGCATCCAAAATGTTCTAAAATGCCTGAGCAAAGTCTGTCATCAAAGTATTTCTGAATAATTACCTCCCAGAGCTGTCTTACACAACTGCGGTCCCAAACAGCAGGCATCCACCTCCAAAAGCAATGACCGCATGGATTGTGTTTTGTCTGCTTGCTCTGAGACACAAGTAATTTGTTGCATATGAAAAGTCATATATTCAATGGCTTCTCCTACTTTTCTTTGTGATAGTTAGGGCTAGTTTATCCGAAAGTGACGATTTTGTTCTCTTTGACACACTGGATGGAAACGGTGCTTATTCGCAAATGTTTTGTGTGATATTTCAATTTTGAGCATAAGTTTAACTCACCATTTTGGATGGAAAGCCAGCTAGAGAGACACTGAAAACAGCTGCTTGTGTGTAACATACAGGGACATGCTTCACTTCGAAAAATGCAGCCTGTCAGACAATATGTTTATGTAATTATGTCTTTGCGATTTGCTTAAAATCATATGAACTGGCAGCTAACAATTCTATATACTAGCCAAAACAATTCATGCATTAAATAAATGTATTTATATCTACATATAGACTCATATCCCTGCATATTATGCAGTAAGACAGTTAGAGCTGGTGAAATCCATCAGTTTCTGCCTGCTGCACAACTTCCAAGAGTCACTGATGTGCAGGTTTTTCTTAGTGATATGCAAAACCAAATATTTTCAAAACCGATGGGTTGTCTAATCAACTAGTTGGCGGAGCATTAAAAAGGATGAAGTTAGAGACAGAATTTCTCTGAGAGGGTTTTAGCTTGTTGCTGACAGTATAATTACTGTTAGACTGTTAACACGCTAAAAACACAGCTCTCTGTCAGAACACTAAAGCCGGCTGAAGTCTGGCCTGCACTACTGTAGGTGGTAGCAGTGAAACTGGTGTCAAACCAAGAATGTTCTTGTGCACTTTACTCGGAATTTGGCTGGCGGCGGAAAGGACTTTGTTACATGCTGAGAAGGAGGACAAGAGGGCGTAGCTGCGTTTGACAGGGAGCAACTTAAACCCACTGTGCCATTTCATACTACATTTTTCTTTCAACCTTTTCAACCAACCTAAATATCTCCAATCATTAGGTTTTTTTGTTGATTCGTTCCACCACAGTTTTTTTTTCTTGCCAAAGGGGCAGAGGAGAGCAAGAGGAGACTGGGAAAGATGGAGCAAGAGTGTTGGGAGGATAAAATGACAAAGTAGAGGACAAGAGGAAATGCAGCAGAGGGAAACAAACGAAGAGAAAGAGGGAGAATAGCGGATATAACAGGAAGGGGGAGAGGTGGGATGGAAAAGTATATGACAGGGAGAGACAGAGAGACAGAGAGAGAGGGAGATGGCCCAGAATAAAGAAAGCACACAGAGCAGATAAACGGTGACAGTCACATTACAGCGGAAGTCTGCGGAACATGTCAGTGGCTGATGGTGAGATGCCCACAAGGACAATAGGCTCAACAAAACTAAAAAAAAAAAAAAAAAAAAAAAAAAAAGATTTTTTTCTGGTTTAATTTACTTGCTTTTGAATTTAATTTCAGGCCAATATTTTACTCACTACACTAAATAAATAAATAAATAAACAGCAGTTTTGCACTTAATGGAGTAAAGGTGTTTTAAGAAGGTACATTTACTAGCTGTAAAGTTTTGAATTATTGCAAAGCATAATAAAGAACATGAGTTTATATATATATATATATATATACACTGCCCTGTTTCCAAAAGTTTGGAAACACCCCTGGCAAAGTGTGGTTTTGGACGATATCAGCATAAATCCTTATCATTTTTTGGTGCAAATACATTAAAGTAACTTGACATTATTATTGAAGTCCAGCAATAATAATTTTCATTTTGATTACATAATAATGGCAATATATACATGTCAAAGTCAGACATGCCCCTTTGCCAGCTGTGATGCCTGGTTACTGGTTTAAACTTGGCCAAGGTTTTTAAAAGATTTTTGGGTCAGCACACCTTAATAGCTTCAACAACTGATTGCCAATTAAGTTTAGAATACAGTGAATTTAGGCCCAGATTATGCAGAGCTGTAATAGCTGCTAATGGTGGATATTTTGATGAATCGAAAATTTAAGTTTTTTCTATGCATAAACGGATGCATAAAAAGGATTCATGTCAATATTGTTCAAAACCCCACTTTCTAGGGTGTTTCCAAACTTTTGGAAGGCAGTGTATAGTCGAGATCTCATAACAGAACATGGACTGGCTGAATGACATTTTCATTTGAGCCAAACATATCACATTGAGATCGCAAAACAATAATCTGTTTGTCTGTGTTTTCAGATCATCGCCGGTGCTTCTACAAAGCAGAGCAAACATGTGCGCATGATTTAAAAAATTAAGCAAAACACTGGAGAGAAAATGAATCCTTTTAATAGACAAGCTCTGTTTTGGGGATTTGAACTGTTGATATCTGGAAACCGCACATTTGAAAGCTCACGTAGTAGACACATGTACAGCAGTCCGCAAAAATATTTTGTATTCTTCCTTTTTTTCCGACCAAAATAAAAAGAGATTTTGAAAAAGTTTTTATTTTTTAAATCTTTGTCTCATCTTTTATAGTCAACAATATTGCATATTGATATCACCATCTCGTTTCAGTAATGGGAATAAAAGCATGTCAACAGACATTTTTTGTCATAGTTTTCATTATCGAAATTATTAACTACATGCTATCATATAACTCAGTTTGGTAACTGAGTCAGATGTTGTTTCACTAACCACTGGAGCTGATTCAGTGAAGGTCTCTTCAGACTAATTCACAGATACTGCATTTGTGATTATCTGATTCACTAAATGAATCTGACCAGCCCGTGACTCTTACACTTTGTTAGCCATCATTACCTTTGCACCCTATACTCTGTAACCACATAGTGACAATTTCACAATTCTTCTGAGATTTACAACTCCAAATGTCTTTCTCCTGACCGTTACTCTGCATCCTACAAATGATAGGCCTATTGAGTATAAATCACTATTTGGCTGATCTCTCCTGAAGAGATTACTCATTAATGGTACGGGTGGCTTGTTTTTGCTGAGACCAGCACTCTTAAAATAGTCCTGACCACAGAGAAACAACTGGTATGCAATGCAATAAAGTCATTACTGACACAGGTGCACAAAAAAAAAAAAAAAACCCTGCACTGCCTTTCTGCTGCTCAACAGTGTGAGTGTATATAAGAGGTAGGCTAAACATCCAAGAAAAATAAACGATATTGATAAGACTAATTGTTAATTAATCTTGTTCTGTTACTCACACACATCTAAACTTGGAAGGAGATTTCAAACTTGTGTTTTTATGAGTCACCAGAGAGACAGACCAGGCACAGCACAGACTGGACTGCCACAACAACAAATGCACATTCCTTATCAGCCCACATTCTAGCGAACCCTTGTGAAATTCCAACTGGACCGGCAACATTTCAAAACTATATCACCATGACATCATTGTTTGAAATCCCATTTGTCTTTCTAATATTCAGAAACATGCGAGAGTGGAAACTCATGGCTAGCAGACTCTCACACTGATACAATATCTCTAAATGTTAGTTGGACTAATATGGCCATTTTTACTTTCTTTATTCTTTCATTAATGGGAATGCAAGTACATTTAGGTATAAAACTAATCAGAAAAAACTGTCACATAAAAACCAAATTGGTAATACTGTGTATTATAGATGGCCCTTTTCTGTCTAACTGGCCAGTTTGGGACCAAATTAAACAAAAATTTAATTTAATGACCTGGCAAGAGAAATAGAAAGCATATTTTACCTGAGCTGTCAATGTGAGTTTAAAGTCTACACTGAATGGTATGAGATAAAGAGGCTGTGTACCACAAAATAATGGCAGGAAAACATGTCTCTCTATTAAGTTTTCTTATCAGGCTGCATGCAAAAACAAATATACAGTGTCAGCAGTGTAGTCTGATTAACAAGAAAATGGCTCTCACAAACCAGTTTTTGAATGAACGTTCAAAAGGATTTACAAAGGATTTTCTGATAAAGCATTCACTAATATAAAGAAGTAGTTCACCTTCAGAACAAAACATTTACAGATAATGTAATCACCTCCTTGTCATTCAAGACGTTCAAGTCTTTCTTTCTTCAGTCCTAAAAAATTTGTTTTTGAGAACAAACATTTTAGGATTTCTTTCCATATAATGGATATGTATGGTGCCCCTGAGTTTGAACTTCCAAAATGCAGTTTAAATGCAACTTCAAAGGGCTCTAAAAGATCCTAGCCGAGTAAGAACGGTCTTATAGCAAAAAAAATTACAATTTATATACTTTTTAACTTCTAGCTCTGCGTGAACTCTGTGTATTCCTGTTTATGACGGTTAAGGTATGTCGAAAAACTCCCATCTCATTTTCTCCTCCAACTTCAAAATCGTCCCACATCACTGTTTTTGTTAAGGGTGTATGATCTTCTTTGCATATTCACTTTGTAAACACTGGGTACTTCTGCAGCGATGTACGATGATTTTGAAGTTGGAGGAGAAAATGAGATGGGAGTATATAAATTGTACATTATTTTTAGAAAATAACTATTATTTTAGCTTGATAAGACCCTTTTTCCTTGGTTGGGATTGTTTAGAGCCCTTTGCAGCTGCATTTAAACTGCCTTTTGAAGTTCAAACTCAGGGGCACCATAGCAGTCCATTATATGGAGAGAAATCCCCAAATGTTTTCCTCAAAAAAAAAAACATCATTTCTTTACAACTGAAGAAAGACATGAACATCTTGGATGACAAGGAGGTGAGTACATTATCTGTAAATTTTTCTTCTGGAAATGATTTTCTTCTTTAACTCACTGAATAACACTGTTCAATCATATGTTTTAAAAATAAAGTCTTGTACAGTTTTAAACTTGTGAAGCTTAAATCAATATCATTGACTGACTGATCATATGACACTGTGTAAAATTATAATTGAATAAAAATGCATTTAGCTTAGACATTTTTTCATAATTGAATTGAAAATAGCTTATCGCATTCTCTAAAAGTGATAAAGGCCAAAGTCAGTTGGATAAACATGTGGCGGCCCAGTCAGACTAACAAGCCCACAGACCAAACTAACGCACAGATTTCTTTTCAAAAGAGGATTGTGAGCAAACCGTCCATCTGATTCACTAATCCTCATTCAGACAGAGAATGAGCTCTGGGCTCTGTTTTGTTTCAGGCCGAGCAGACGCACAGATGCTCCCAAGGCCTGCAGTAACCACCGCTATTATCAACAGAGCATTGTCTACAACCTCAGATGAAACGCCGAAGGGAATAACGACTAGTACCATTCGACCGGCCTTGTTTGCTCTGCCTCAAGCCAGTCATTATACCGATCCAGAAAAGATTCCTTTGTGATCATTTCAATTCTGAAAAATCTGTGTAACTTCTGCAAGACAAGCATTGGACTTAAATGCCTCTTCCCTGTCAAAACAGCTAAGGCCAACATGAATTTGAAACAGTTAAACCATCTGGGTCCTTCTGATGAAGCTGATTGAACAAGGAAAGTGGTTCTGGTTAAGATAGTAAAGCAGCACCACAGCATGTTAGGGACCATCCAAAATACATTTAAAGATGTAAAAATTCTGTTATTATTACTCATTCTCATCATTCCAAACCTGTAAGACCTTTGTTAATCTTTGTAACACATATTAAGATATTTTTTATAAATTCCGAATGATTTCTGACCCTGCATAGACAGCAATGCAAGGGTCCAGGAAAGTAGTAAGGTCCAGGAAAGTAGTAAGGACACTGATAAAATAGTCCATGTGACATCAGTGGTTCAACCTAAATTTTTGAAACTGCAAAAATACTTTTCATGCACAAAGAGAACAAAAATAACGGTACTGTCATGAACACAAGCTGAAGACTGACAGTGAAGAGAAGAAATTGTTGAATAAAGTCATTATTTTTGTTTTCTTTGTGCTGAAAAATATTCTCATAGCTTCATAAAATTACGGTTGAACTACTGACATGGACTGTTTTATCAATGTTCTTACTACATTTCTGGGCCTCAAACATGTCAGTTGCATTGACGTCTTGGGTCAAAAAGCTCAAAAGCTTTCATCAAAAAAAGATGTGAATATTGAGGGTGAATATCTAATGACAAAATGTTCATTTTTGCGTGAATTATCCATTTAAACAAACTAGTTTAAGAGTGTTTGGACTGGGTTACTTTTATTATCATACCTCAACATATTTTATAGACTACTATTCAAAAGATATTTTACTTCCAGTGTTGGTAAGCATAAGAAAATTAAAAAAATATCAAAATAATCAAACTCCATTTAGCTTTTTGTAGATAATTTCAGACGCCAGTCTGCTTTTTATTTTTGGATAAACTTTAAGAAATTCAACATCAAATACCATCCTTAGATCACTCTTTTCCATGCAATTACTAGCTTTTCAGCTCCACATCTTCTCGGAACCAAGAACCATGAGCTAATACACTGTTAGATTGGGCAAAAGTAAAAAGAGGTGAATTCCACTGGTGTCAAAATGAACATCACAGTTACAAACACTATACTTGGATGTTAGAAATAATAGGTCAGAGACCTGAAACATCACTTTGATGTAACAGTAAGTAGCTGAAGTAAAGTAGCAGTGCAAGGCATCAAAAATAGAAGGCATCCATTAACTGAAGCCCGACGTAATGCAATCGGGCGCTTGCGGTATAGACATCTCCATTAATTATAATGGTAGCAGTCTGACGATAAAGGTCATAATGGCCTTTGTATATGTAACCTGTCTGTTTTGATTGTCAACTATACTTTTGCTGCCTTGCAAGCACTCATATTTCCTGTAGGATATGCAAATAAAGATAGCTTTTGCTTTACATAATGTCAATTATTGAGATCATGGAAGAATATTAAAAAAAGCTCTCATTATGGAACTATGGCGGTGAAGATCAGCAAACTCAAACCTGCTGTTTTAAAGAAGCTCAGTCGCAATGGATAGCCCTGAAAAGCCCAATTCCCACTCCACACATCTCTCTCTTACAAATTCATGCACAAAACCACTCAATACTGCAGTACCTTGCTGTTTACCCAGATTAAGTCAAAGCTCAAATTGAGGTTAATACCTAGATAAACACATGCAGTCATGTAAAACAAGGTCAGGACAAGCAGCTCAGACCAAAGCTTCCGTTTTTTCAGTATTAATATAAAGCACTGTATCTCATAATGAAATTCCTTTAAAAAAAGGTCCTTGCTCAGTGATTCGAGAAAGTTGCACTGATCACACTGACCATTAGCTTCACATCTCTGTTCCCCAGTAGTTTAAAAAATACTACTGAAGTGAATGGGAACCATCAACTGTTTGGTTACCAACAATCTTCAAAATATATTTTTGTGTTCAACAAAAGAAAGAAACCCACACAATTCCGGAACAGCTTGAGGGTGAGTAAATGACAGAATTTTGGGGTAGACATCAGCAAAACTACACATATACATACTTTTAAAAGAACTATGAAATATATAAATATATGCATGCAAATGTATGCAAATAACCATGAAAGAATGGTTAACCCAAAAATGAAAATTTTGTCTTATTTACTCAATCCCATGGCATCCAATTTCGATATGCTGTACACACTTTATGTAAACTATTCCTTCAAGAAAAGACTCTTTATTATAGAGCAGGAAAAGCTCGTTCCATTTTAGATGCCTGTTATTAGCTTCCGCTCCAAATATTGCTTATTTCTTCATTTCTTGAAGAGGCATAGAGATAACAAACAGGTCTGAGCTAAATGGAGGACAGAATTTCTCACTTATTGCTCTCCGGTGACAAATGATGTGCACAAAAATTCCAACTTTTTATACCGTTTCATTGCAGAACAAACTGACAACAGCAGCAATAGTCAAATTACTCTCAGCAGCAATTGCCTCTGGAGCTGAGACTAATAATGTTGGAGCCATCTATTTCTGGGAAAGGTAAATGAGCGCTGACAGCTAATTTCAGCATTCGTGAGGAAAACTGTTGGAGGATTAGTTCACACAAAAATGACAAATCTTTAATTTGCTCATCCTCATGTTGTTCCAAACCCATCCGACTTTCTTTCGTCTGTGGAACATGAAAGTAAGAATTCTGTACTGGAGGCTCTCAATGTAATAAAGATTAATGGACGCTAAAGCTTTCAAGCTTCAAAAATGACTCGAAAGCACCATAAATGTGGTCCATGTTCCATATTCCTAGTCCATATTCCTAGTAGCTTCAAGCGAATAAGCTGAAATTTCATTTTTCACTGATAATTTGCTTCTCCAGTAAGCTACAATCATTGAACCAGTTTGAGAATTGATTCTGATTCATTAAAACTTCCTCACTGAGGTTTTGTAAACACATCATTTTTAAAAGACCAGACCAAAAGAAGAATTTGGTCATGAATCAGACATAGCTGAAATATCAAGAACGCGTCAAGAAAAGCTAGTGCAGATGTCAAATTGTCAGTGAATAATGACTTTACTTTTGCTCTTTTGCTCTGTTCCTTACACAAGCCTGACTTGAAATATAATGCAAAAGTTTTATACAGAGCAAAAAAGTATGCTATTTTAATTCAAAACAGAATACATTTAAGTTTGTTAGATGTTGAAATGAAAATACTGATGCCAGGTTTCTGTGAAATTCAGTAAATCTCTTTAATGCACAGGCAAATGCAATCTGTCCTCGGTTTGATTACAGACATATTGCATGAAGATGCCAAAGAGAAAAATGGTCTATTTTGAAGATTAATGTTTAGACATGAAATACGATTGTTGTTACATTTTCCAGCATACTGAGCATAAAAATCAGATGTCTAAAAATGATATTTGGGAGCAGCTAATACTGTTTGAACACCACAACTTGGTTTCCCGGCCGAAAATCAATTGCACTTATGGTCAAAATGACAATGCACCCATCAGAGGGGAATCCTAATAATAACTGAGCAAAGTTTAAAGCCTGCAGTTTTATAGATGTTCTCAAATTACAGGTCACGGTGACTTCTACAGTCCTATTGATTTCCCTCAGCAATAGAACTCAAGCCAGCCAGGAAGGGGAGTGACCATCTGTCCAATGCTGCAACTGCTGACACGTCAAAAGGAGGTAAATGGGCTCAGCTTGCCTAAAACACCCTGATGTCTGAAGACTGGTGGTCACTTCTGTACCTAGGTGCTTTAAACGCTAATAGTGGAGCTAAAACATTCATTGACCCCCACATAGATTTTGGCTTAGGTAACCAAAGTTAATTAAGAAAGTTAATTAATGCTGAAGAAACTCAAATATAGAAGGTCAGGGAAGCATTCGGGACAAAAAAGAGAGAGTGGGTAAAGCTAGAGGAAGAGGACATATTTAAAAGACAATGGAGGACAGCTCTGTGTAATATACTATGTTCCTACACACACTGAAGAAGTATTTGTGCTGTAGAATTTCCCTCAGGGGTGCTGAACGCATGGGAAGAAAATAGAGAGGAGAAGTACAGTAAAGAAAAGAGGTAGAGAGGGAGAAAACTAGGGCTAGGATTGTCTTGAGTAGTCAAAATTCGTTCCTGACTTGAAGCAAAAATTCTGGTAATCACTGCATCTCATTCTGGACAAAAAAAGAGAATGAATCAGACCTTGTTTACTGGTATTAGGGCTGTCACTCACAATTATTTTGGCAATCGAGTAATCTGTCGATTATTCAGACGATTAATCGAATGATTATAATTTTTTTGTAGTAATAAAAATAGACCTAAGTGAACAATAAAGTATCAAAAGCAAGTCATCATATGGTTTTACTGAAAAAAAAAAACTGTTAAAATACATAACATATCATAAACAATAAAGCTAACATTATGCATTATAACAAATGACTGCAGAGGGCGCCAGCAGTCTTACGTCTGTTTTTACACTTTACTGCACGATCTTTAATATTTGTCCATTTCTTTATGATAGAAAAGCTACAGCCACTGTAATGTCTTGAATACGTGGACATCAAAACGTGTAAACTCAGAGCGAGGGTTTAAACTTATTTTGAAATCACAATGAACAGTTAGCATATTGAGAAAAACACTGATGTATTCTCCTGCGTTTGTGTAGGTTTATAAATGATTTACCTTACAAAACTGACAAAATAGCGTACGTCGCATTCCCAGATGAATGTTATAATAAATCCAAAAAAGTTTGAGAGGCTCCACACATGTAAATGATAGCAGTTTGTGTAGCAGCATTTACTGTCAATGGAGCCGCTCTGAGATGCACGTACGTAACCTACAAATATGTAAAAAATTAAAGCGTCACATATATTTATTTAATTGAATCATAGTGTTTGTGAATTCTTAATAGCATTATGCTTTATTATGATTTTTAAATGGGTTTAATATGTGGAATGCGCCACTTCCAGTATACAGTAGTCAACATTGGAAAGTTCATCAAAGTAGTCCTAAGACAAAAACGGGTATTGTTTTGGTTTTAGGGCAACTGTGATGAAATTTTTTTTTAAATCTAATACTCGAATAGAATCAAGGAATCGTTGCAGCCCTAAGTGGTATGAAGATTAGTTTTTTGTTTAACCAATCACAAGTGGACAAAGCAATATACAGGTGAAAAGCAATGCCTAAAAAATTAAGCTGTCCACTTTCATAACTGAAAATGCATTCAACCAGACTGTGTCATTTCTGACACTTGGTGTAGAATTTAAAAAAAAGAGAATTTTGCAAAATAAGATTTTTACATAAATAAAGGGGTTTTTTTTTCTTTATTTGATGAGATAATATAACCAATTTAACATAATCCATGCAAATATCACCAAATGTCAGTTTAAAATACACATTGATTAAAAACTTAAAACTTCAGTCTATAATAATAATAATATTTATTCGTATTATTTTGTAATTTACAATAATTATTATTAGTACAGATCCTAGTGCACAGGAGGAACCCACAACAAAAAGTCATGATACAGAAAACAAGAATGGAGAAGGAAAAGAGAAGAAAACTGCAAGGTGAGAAAGGAGATGACTCCTACAACGACTCCTTCATACCCTACAGTGGGATGTTGTTTGCAGATTGGGTTGGAGAAAGAAGGGAACTGGAGAAAGCAGGAGGAACAGATTAAACCAAAGAAGAAAAGGATAAATTGATGCAGTCTAAAAAAGCTTCTGTTGAATTATCACAGTCACACATGCTCGAGAAAGAAAATGAGACCGGTTATAGTAGTGCCCTTTAAAAGTCTTCAGGGAGATGCTGTGGCAAAACTGGTCGGATAAAAAATAACAGCTTTATGAATGCTAAAGTGCATTGAGAAATAACTTCTTCTTTTCATAAAATGAAATCCGAAAACCGCAAAATAAAGTATCAAATCAAAGTGTCAAAAGAGTTCAAATAAAAAGTTCTAAAACACTTTGTGTATCAGCTTGCATCTATCATAAATTGTGATCTGTTTGTGTTGTTTAAGTTAAATCTCGCAGCATCACTGGTTCAGTTACTTCTGGAGTGCTGCAGGCAGTTGCTCACACCGTCTTCAAACTCAAAGGCACTGCTGTTTGCAAACGAGAAGATCAGAGAAGTGGCTTTTCGCTCAGCATCTCTCAGAAGAACATAGACAGTACGGCTGTCTTCCTCTGAGAAAATGCTAATCACTACTTGCAATGCAATAGTAGGCACGTTTCCACTACAGATTTGTGCAAAAGTTTGGTGATATTATATAAATGTCGATAAAAAAAAGTATTGCGAAATGACAACGTATCCATTAACTGATGTTATGCGACTAAAACTGTAAATGCAAAAAAGCAGTTTCCATTGCAGTTTTGCGAAATATTCCTTTTTCGAATTGCCTGAATAACCACCACCTAATGCCAGTGTAAAAACGTTTTTGCGACATATGGGAGTTTTGGCGAAATCGACACGTTTCCATTTGGCGTATTTTAAAGGAGAACTCCACTTCCAGAACAACAATTCACAAATAATTTACTCACCCCCTTGTCATCCAAGATGTTCATGTCTTTCTGTCTTCAGTCGTGAAGAAATTATGGTTTTTGAGGAAAGCATTTCAGGATTTTTCTCCATATGACGGACTTCATTGGTGCCCCGATTTTAAACTTCCAAAATGTAGTTTAAATGCAGCTTCAAAGGGCTCTAAATGATCCCAGCCGAGGAAGAAGGGTCCTATCTAGATAAACGATTGGTCATTTTTTTTTGGAAAATAAAAATTTGTATACTTTTTAAGCACAAAAGCTCGTGTAGCACAGGCTCTGGGATGCGCGTTCACGTCGGAAGGTCACGTGGACGTAGGCAGAACCACTGAGTTTACAAAGCGAACGCGCAAAGACTAAGAAAGTGCAAGTAAGTCAAACGCTGTTTACAAACAAATAGGTACAACGATGTCGGACGATTCTGAGTTTTTCGACATACTCTACCTTTTTAAGGTCGGAGTACACAGACGAACTTGTGGTGATTCAAAGACGTGATTCGTAGTAGTGATGGGAAGTTCGGATAATTTTACTGACTCAGACCTTTGAGTCTCGTTCAGCAAAATGAACGAATCTTTTTTCAAGTCATTTCGTTCATTTTAGCAAAATCAGCATCACGTGACAGCCCCATAAGATGAACGAACGACTCGAAAAACCCAAAGACTCGAAACAGGTGAACTAATTCCAGTACAGAACCTAATAGGATGTTGCGCATGCGCGACTAAATGAATCACTCCCCGAGATGACTAGTCCTTCCCGAGTCACATTAAAGATTTGTTCTAATTGAACGAATCGTTCAAGAACGACCCGTGGACACGCATACTAGAGCCTGTGCTGTACAAGCTTTTGTGCTTAAAAAGTATACAAATTTTTATTTTTCGAAAACAATGACCGATCGTTTCGCTAGATAAGACCCTTCTTCCTTGGCTGGGATCATTTGGAGCCCTTTGTAGCCGCATTTAAACTGCATTTCGGAAGTTCAAATTCGGGGGAACCAATGAAGTCCATTATATGCAGAAAAATCCTGAAATGCTTTCCTTAAAAACCATAATTTCTTTACGACTGAAGACAGAAAGACATGAACATCTTGGATGACAAGGGGGTGAGTAAATTATTTGTAAATTGTTGTTCTGGAAGTGGAATTCTCCTTTAAATTTGCGAATCTTGAAAGGTAATGGAAACGCAGCTTGTGTCTCCAGGTAGACGCTGCCCTTTTGCACTGATCCATTATCAACATGCCTTCCTCAAATTCTCCAAGCATATGGTTCTCTGAAGACCAATCACAACTGACTGCTCATATAATGCATTGGTGGCTACATTTATGACGCAAAGCTAAGTAACTTCACTTTTTCCATTAAAAAACTTCTGCAAATATCAAGGAGTGGAAATTGGATAACAGTGCACCAGAACAATAAATCTAAACTAGAAATATTAATATCAAAGTATTAGTTTGACCTTTGCACTGTTCTGAAAAATGTGTACATAAATTTAATGTAGAGAAAAAAGGTGGGGAAAATATATAGATATATTAAAAAGTGTTTGGAAGTAGATTTTAGTACAATGCGATAACATTCGCATTTTCAGGAAAAAAGATATCTCTTGGTCAAGATGACTGGAATACAACATTAGGGTTAAAGAAGTTGAGCCATAACGCAATGCTGGATGACAAAGCTTAAAATGACGTGTTTTTGAAACTTTAAATCAACTAAAACAATGTTTCTGTCTGAGCAAATGTGTCTTTTTTAGGCCTCTGTACTCACCTGACATCAGTTTAATGCTTCCTCTTTTATAAATAAATGAGAATGTGATCAAGATGAGCAGAAAGAACAAGTTCTACATGAAACCTGACGGGGAACTTTGACGAACAAAAGCTACATCCGCATCCCAACAGGCATCACACAATGTACTTGAGCACATTAACATTGATGTAAATGGGTGTTTCAAGTCTTGCCACATTAGTCACTGCTAACATTGCTCCCATTACTCAGATTATAATGCATGAGCTTGTGATTTCATAATGTCAGCAAAGAATAAGTGGGAGTATTCATGAAATCTGCATATGGCCTGTGGCATACGCTCAAGGTAATACAATATAAATTTCTTCCTAATTAAATAAAGGTAGAGATGAGACAAAAACAATGCCTTAGATCTAGGCCATCACAAAGAGCTGCTTCAGCCTAATTTATAATTTTAAAACAAGCCTCATTTTCAACGTTGTACTGCACAGGTAGCCTACTTGTCCTTTGCTCTTTTTCTGTGCACCACTGGAAAAGCCCTCCTAACTTTTAATGGTGACAATAAAAGTTTAATCAAAGGCAATTTCACCTCTTTATTTAAAGGCTTGTCTGAAAACTGCTTTATGGGCACATTTATAAGCAGATTCACAAACAGAAAAGCAATTAACTTAATGAATTATACTCAAACTGCAAACAAATGCTGCTGATAAAATCTAAACGAATGTTTTTAAATCTGTCTCAGATATACAAAAGAGAAGTCTAGAAATGTTTTGCTCCTGAAGGTTTGAGTAAAACATAGTGTCTATACATCCAAGTCATTTACATGACATTTACACTACCATTCAATTGTTTGAAGTTGGTAAGATTTTTAATGTTTTTGAAAGAAGTCTACTATCTATGGAAGCCCATTTCCACCACTGAATAAAAGAGATAAAAAAGGTAACTGCAACTTTTTATCTCACAGTTCAGAGAAAAAAGTCAGAATTGCGAGATACAAACTCACAATTACAAGAAAAAAAAAGTCAGAATTGAGAGATACAAATTTGCAATTACAAGAAAAAAAGTTTGAATTGCAAGATACAAATGCGCAATTGCGAGGAAAAAAGTCTGAATTGCGAGATACAAATTTGCAATTACGAGAAAAAAAGTCAGAATTCTGAGATACAAAGTAGTCAAGTCAAGAGCTGCGAGAAAAATTGTGATAAAAAAGTGAGAATAGCAAGATACAAAGTCAGAATTCTGAGATATAAACTTGCAATTGCGAGAAAAAGTCAGAATTGCGAGATACAAACTTGCAATTACGAGAAAAAAGTCTGAACTGTGAGATACAAACTCACAATTATGATAAAAAAAAGTCTGAATTGTGAGATACAAACTTGCAATTGCAAGAAAAAATTATTTCTTGCAATCATGAGTTTATATCACAATTCTGAGTAAAAAGGTCAGACTTTATAACTTGCAGTTGCGAGATTGTATCAAGCAATTCTTACTTTATTTCTCAGAATTGGAAGTTTATATCTCGCAATTCTAAGAAAAAAGTAAGAACTGTGAGTTTATCAAGCAATTCTGAGAAAAAAAAGTCAGAATTGTGAGATCTCGCAATAAAATTTTTTTCATTATTATTAGTTTTTTAATATTGTTACATTTTAACTCTTTTCCATTTTAATATATTTTAAAATGGTTTTATCATGTGCTTGCAAAGCTGAATGTTCAGCATCATTACTCCAGTCTTCAGTGTCTTATGATCATTCAGAAATCATTCTAATATTTAAAAATTAGAATATTTTTTTCAATATTCCTTGATTATTAGAAAGTTCAAAAGAACAGCATTTATTTAAAATAAAATCTTTTGTAAAATTATGTTTACTGTCACTTAATATTTAACATGTGCTTGATAAATAAAAGTTTTGAACCATAGTGCAGATCATACCAAATGCAGTTTTATCACAACTTCTTTATATTTTACTATTTTACTGCAGTTACATACTCGTCAACTCGTATCAAGGTAACTAGTGACAACCAGAAGCTCTCATAATGTGTTGAGCAACAACATATCTATTGCTTCATTCTAATGGTAGAAAAAAAAATACACGTTTCAAGATAATGTTTTCACATTCACACATATACTGCAGATAAACGGATGTATGCACATAGAGACAGACAAGTCATTTTCAAGTGTGGTTTCGCAATACGACAGCTTTGTATAAATGTTTGCACACATTAGAATCAATAGTCTCAACAATGCATGCTAGGATTTTTCCTGTCATTCAGTGCAGTGAGCGCGCCTTCACATCGGAAAGTCTCTCCGTCTAGTCTGGGTGCTTTATTACTGCTTGTTTGTCTTAGCAAACAGAGCCCCTCGCCTCAGCCTGGAGACACCATAGCGACCAGATTCGCTGAGATCACGCACACAGGGCGTCTCGAAAAGCTGACACAGGGCAAATCTGCTCTCCTGGTACTCACTATAAAGCACTTTATTTATGTACAACGCTAGTCCATTTGAGTATAATAACAGCTGCTAAAGAATTAATATTTGTTGTTGAATGAATGCAAGAAATAGCTGCTACCCGTTTACTGTACACAATGCATATAAAATATCAGTGTCATATTACATGAAAACAGAAAGCATGTGACCCTTTAAAACCACTGTTTGACTAACACGTTGGCTTACAGTGCTGAGAAAAGCCCTGACATGACTGTGGAGACTGTAATAGAGTTGCACACTTCCCTGTCAATCAAAAGATGGACTTCTAAATGCAGCCTCACTGTTGCCCTTTCACACCCATTTGGTTTCTGCTTACGGCTACTGTTACAACTTTGTACGGCATGGAAACATCTACACTGCGAGCGAGCAAATAAAACACTGCCATTATGATCAAGGAAGCCGTCTAAACAGTCAGCTTCATTGATTAGAATGGGAACATTCCAGTTTGTGGCTTCGCTAGCAGTATAAACAGGGTGTTACAATGCGCTGTTGACTGTGAGGGACAGGGTGCATTAAAATGTTTTGGTGTTACACGCTGGCTGAGCAGAATTTATCGCTCAAAAGCAAGCTTACAAACACCATTACAAGAATTTAACCTATAAATGACATGCCTGTTTGGGATTTTCGCAATACAAAACTTGAGAAAACTTTACTTTTGAGTTTGAAGAGTTTAGAACATTGTTAACTATAAATATATGCAAACTGGCTTGATTTGGCTTAATTGATGTGAACATTTTTGCTTGGCTTTTGTGAAGAGTCACATGACAAAAGAAAAGGAAGTAAGCAAGTCATCATAATAGAGCTACAACTGCCTTGTTTGTTATATATAACAGCAAAAAGTAATGCATTTTCTCTTAGATCACAATTTTTAAAATCCAAACATTCATTTATAGTACATTATTTGCAACTTCCTACTGGGTCTTGTTGACCAACTGAGATATTTTTTACTCCCACCAGTTACAATTGTGACCAGGAATAAAATACTTCCCACTACAGTTTTGAGGCTTTAGCAAAAAAATAACACATGCAGTTTGATTCACTGAGCTATCCTAGGAGTAAAATCACTTAGCAGAATATAAATGGGATCAAATGAAAAACTCACTTGGCATAATTTAAAACAATTCACAATGACTGTTTTTGCACAAAGCTTATTTTACCATTATAGAGCCACGACATAGAGTTTAGATAAATTAAACATGCATTATACATAAAACAGTTTGCCCTTTCTTTTACATTCTGATGCTGCTGGAGTACGTTATCAACAATTACACAATGTTTTTATGTTCAGTTTATAGTCCAAAAGTATGCAGGGCTTAAAAATGCTACTACAACATGACTAAAATGCAACTAAATGTGACAAAATGCCTTGTATGTGCAAATTTCATTTTATACATTACATTTGTTATAGGCCTATTTAATTAAATCTAGACGTAGGTTTGGATAGTGTACTTAATTGGCATATCTGATTCAGGGGAGTAAATTGTAATAGCATGTGAATAATACAATGACTTTAAGGGAGTCGGCTAATTTAAAGAAATTTCAACTTTTTAAATGAAATTTTAACTTACCAGACTTTTAAGTGTTTGCCATTTACACCACTAGCGCAGTTAACTAAATGTCAATTATTAAAATAGGCTAAATATATATATATATATATATATATAACTTTTATGCTAATATATATAATATATATGTATAACCATAATTAATTTATGGTCCACACCAACACGATCTCAATCTGTGTATTATAAAAATGCACCACCGCTTTGTTATGTGTTGCTTTATATGCTCAAACTCTTTAAAGTCGGGTGGATTCTGATTGGCTGCCGATCCTCAGTTTTAAAAAAATGTTCTGAAAGTGATTCCAACCATATTATTCCTCTGTGACATCATTATATCTGCAATGTGGACTGCCCTAATCTCACAGAATTAGAACAATAACGTTATAGTTATCATTATACTGTAATCCTTAATGTGAAAGGACCTTATTTGGTAACAAGTGAAAATATGTGTTTTGACTTTTCAGTCAATAATAAATGTCATGTTGAAATATATACAGTTTATGTTAGACAAAAAACCCCACAACCTTTTGTTCGACCAGCTTTTGGAGCTGATTTAGGCACAGCTGCCACAAAAACCCAGTCCACCGCCAACTCGCACCCTGCATCTGGAATATATGACATAAATCTGATAACACCCAGTGGTACATTTTGTTTCATTTATTTATTCATTTATTATTATTATTTTTTTTTTTTTTTTTTTTTTAGAAAACTCTGTATGTTTATAATAGTAGAAAACATAGCCAATGCAAATCAATTCCGGGGCAGGTATCATTCTATATTAAAAAGAAAGTTAATTTTCTAACACTGGGTTTCATCCAGCAACAAGAACCGAGAAAATATCTCAATGTCATAAAGTCCAAAGTTGTATCTTATTACAAAACTTTATTATTTACTTCTTATAAGCGTACAGATCCTAAAAGCCTTTTCAACCTATCATTTAAATATAAAATCGAGCACAATAGTAATTGTAGACAAAGAATAACGGCACATTAAAGACGGGAGGCGCTCCGACAATGAGGATGGAAGGTCTACAGACCGCAGTTAGTCGAACCAATGCTTTTTATTATTATAATAAACCATGCGTATGCAAAACAACGCCCGTTAACACGCGGATAACCTTCCGCTATTGTTCTGTTAAAAAGCAAACCTTTATTTAACAGAATATGAGCTGGTTAGCCGGTATGCTAGCAGGCTGCAGATGGGAGGCACTGGCCATCACCTCGGTGCTGGAATAACTGTAGATTTATACAGCTGAGGGATGCATTAGACAGTCGCTTCAGGAGATTTACCTGTATATCTTTCATCTAAAATCTGATTTTTTCCTATTTTAAATCCTGATAATCAGTGCAATAAGGCTAGGATGCACAAGCCTCGCCTTTCTGACACATCTAATAACGGTTTGCTTGTTCCAAAGTGGCTTCCATAGATCCTACCTTCAGTGATGACAGCCCCGGTACAGGAACAAAACACTTCCGAGGAAATACGATGGTGTGATTTATTTCCAAACGGACGGCTTTCCAAACCTAGCCAGTAAGTTGAAACAACCCAGAAAATCCGCCGGTTCGCCTCTGAAGTGATGGGAGCAGAATGAATCCACGCGTTGCTGTGGGTATCTAGGAAATGCTCGTCTCTCTGCCGCTCCCTGCCAAATAATGACCCCTCCCACCGAATCCCCAGCCACACACACGACAGGTGCTGAGTATGCGCGCTCCCTTCTTGCTAAATAGTGAGCCGCGCGGTGGCTATGTAATGCGCCTGCGCTGTGAACACGGAGAGAAAGAGCGCAGCCTGGGATGGGCGGGGCGAAGATGGTGCTGCGCATCTTTGTTAAATAGTGATGCTCAGCTGGAGGATGGAGCGCGTGCTCAGTGATGTATGCTTATTATGAGTTTACGACTGTTCATAATTGTGTGGGTTTTTTTTTTTTTTTTTTTTTTTTGGTTTGTTTTTAGGTAAAGCATATATTTACAAATGTCAATCTTGAATAATATGGATTGTTTTAATATAATCAAAATTATAAAAAATCTGAGTTAAATACAACCCAAGCGCTGGATGAAATATGGACAAACTCAGAAAGTGGGTTGTTTTGACCCAAAAACTGGGTAATTTTATTTAACTTACCAATTGTTTCAAAATTACTATATGTGACCCTGGACCACAAAACCAGTCAAAAGGGTCTTTTTTTTTTTTTTTGAAACTGAAGTTTCTACATAATTTGAAGGCTGAATAAATAAGTTGTCTATTAATGTATGGGTTTTTTTAGGATAGGACAACATTTGGCCGAGATACAACTATTTGAAAATCTGTAATCTGAGGGTGCAAAAAAATCTAAATATTGAGAAAATCACCTTTAAAGTTCAAATGAAGTTCATAGCAAATCAGAAATTATGTTTTGATATATTTACGGTAGGACATTTACAAAATATCTTCATGGAACATGATCTTTACTTAATATCCTGGATAATGGAAAAATTGATAATTTTGACCCATACAATATATTTTTGGCTATTGCTACAAATATACCTATGCTACTTGAGACTGATTTTGTGGTCCAGGGTGAAATGAACCACAAATAGGTTGTAAATTAAAAATCAGAGGCAACAGCAATAATCAAAAGGTGACCATTTATTCATAAGCAATTTAAAAAAATTATTTATTATTTAATTATTATTGATCCGACTTATTAATAAATGGTCATTTACTGAACATATTAATAAACATTAATTTCCAAACTATTCTGGGTTGATTTTAAGCAAGAAATACAGGAATTTTTAAGTAATAGTTGAGTTAAATAAAACTACTCAGAAGGTTTTGTAAAACATTTAACCCAACCGGTTGGTCAAAATAACCCATCTGCTGGGTTTGTCCATATTTCACCCAGCACTGGGTGAAAATATGAGTTTGTGTAAATAAATTACAAAAAACTTGTTGACAGTTGTTGTTTTTTGTTGTTGTTGTTTTTTTATGGTCAGTAAAGATTAAAGATACTAATATTTATAAAGCCTGATGGCCGATTTAATGGCGATATCCAATGCATTGTAGGCCTATGTCAACATTCATTATCAGTATAGTCAATATATATTGGAATTAAAATAATTATTGAGTCTATCTGATCTGGGATTTTACAAAATAGTCACTCAAAATTTACTGAAAGCACAAAATGTGCACTGGTAGATTTTGTGGCTCATACTAGTCAAAATGACCACTTTTCTTAAATGCCTAATCGACCACACTCAAAGAAATTAAGTCTTTCACCATTGACAAGCTTCCTTTTTAGTGAACACTGAAATTTCTTTTAATCACACTCAAATAAGAAAAAAAAAAATAGATTGATGAGTTGATCAAAGTAAAGCTTAAATACTGTACAAGTAACTGCCGTTGTATAGAGCTGAGTAAATATTTTGCAAAAATACTTTACTTTTGCTTGCCATATTAAAAAGAAAGGACAAAAAAAAAAAAAAAAAAAAAAAACATACAGTTATATCAACACTGAAGAAAGTAAATAATTTTAATTTCTGCAACAACTATTCCTATACATTTTTGAATACAGGCCACTCTCTGTCCCTGGTAAACCCGGGGATGTGGACATTATTGTTCTTTCAGGCGTATGTTTACCATGCTGTGCCACGCTGTGTCAGTTATACATCAGAAGACTGTCAGGACCACAGATACAAAGATATTCATAATAACAATGCTACACAATTCCTGACCAGCTCTCGACAATGATAAAAGCAGTATTCCAATTTGATTATATTAGATAGCCCACATATTATTAAATGTGATTTCACTGGACAGATTAAAAAAAACACTGAATGGTGACTACACTGTCTGAAGGCTTATACAACCTTACTGGCGTAACAACAGTGTGCTTGCTTTTTTTCTTTTTTTTTTTTGCTGATACACACAGTCCCACCTTGCCAGAGATTGGCAGTATGCATAATAAATGTGCTGAATAAGTGAGATGTTTACATATTCATAAAGCTGTAGTAAGCGAGTACCAGTGCAGCAGAAAGACCTTCCGTCTGTTCGAAAACACAGACAATTTTGGAAGGTCAAACGCATTGTAAAAATAATTAAAATCTAATGCATGCACATTTAGACTACGCTTTGTTAAAGAAATGGTTCACAATACATTAAAGATATAGTTCACCCAAAAATTAAAATGTGCTTTAATTTACTCACTTTCAGGCAAGCCAGGATGTAGATGAGTTTGTTCCTTTGTAAGAACAGATTTGAATAAATTTAGCATTACATCACTTGCTAACACCAGTGGATCCGCTGCAGTGAATGGGTGCCGTCAGAATTAGACTTCAAACAGCTGATAAAAACATCACAATAATCCACAAGAAATCCACACAATTCCAGTGCATCAATTCACATCTTGTGAAGTGAAAAGCTGTGTAGTTGCAATAAACAAATTCATCAAGGAGTTTTAATGTTATACTGTCGCTTCAGGCCAAAGTATTAGTTCATAATCCATAATGATGCATCAAAATTTGGACTGTTTTCACTGGAGAAAGCAATATACTGAATAGATCACTTGTATTTTAGCAAGCAACAGTTTGAAGTTAAAACAGATTAATGATGGATATGTTTATTATAAATATATAGCTATTCACTTCACAAGACAATTACTTGTGCATTACTGTGATGTTTTTATCATCTGTTTGGACTCATATTCTGACTGCACCCATTCACTGAGATGATCCATTGGTGAGCAAGTGATTTAATGCTAAATTTATCAGATCAGAAGAAGAAATAAACTCCTCTACATCTTGGATGGCCTGTGGGTGAGTCAGTTTTTCAACAAATTTTCATTTTTGGGTGAATTATCCTTTTAATGAATTGTTATTCAATTAAACAGTTCAGATTAAAAACAAGACTCTGACATGACATCTAAATCTAGCCACATGTCATACTGAGTTCAGCACACATGACAACCTTTGCTCACAGCAGTCTGGCTGATGCAAATCAACAAACGCCCTTCAAAAATTCTTTTTTGGCTTATTGAAATCAATGCACAGAAAATTTGTTCTAAACTACCTAACCACAAAATCTAAAGGTCACAAGTAACATTCTGCTTCAGTTGCATCACATTTCAGACTATGTTTACAGACACATGCTCATCAGTACTGCAGAGGTATCTGGTGGAGCGCTGTACATTTGCTGAATTCGAAGACAAAACGCATAGCCTGGAATAAGTAGGCAATTACAAAAGGCTGAAGTTGTGCTTTGCATGGGAAACAGGATTAAACTTGAGTTCCAGCCAAAATTTTAGGTCAGTTGTGAGTGACTTTAATGCACCCTTTGGGAGGCAATAAACTCAAACATGCTTGCTGAATTGGGTGAAAATTAACCAGTGGGGTCAGCACAGGTGGCTTTACAGTTCAGTCATAAATATTATAAAGCTGCACCATTACCCTTTGCCTTCTGTTGTACTATGAGCGAAAAATCTGCGGTCACACACCGCTGTCTGGCTGTATGACAGCAGCCCAGCTCAGACTGTTTGAGTTTTGAAGTTAGTGGGCAGCATCCAGAGCTTTCTGTGGAGATTATGGCTGTCTGAGGGAGAGTCTTAGTCCTGCCCAACCCCTCTCAGACCCACCATCTGCTGCCTTCCGCTCGCTTCATCTGGAACAAATCAGCTATTGAGAAGACAACAATCTGAGCCAAACCTGATTTGTGTTTGTTAAGTATGTACATTTGCTTCTAAATCACCAATGATGTAATGATAACTATATGTAATTCCATATATTTTCAATTCATTTTTTATTGGTTTGAACTCTCCACTCAAAATATCCATGCTTTGCATTTGACATGCGTTTTGGTCATAAAAACTTTTTTTTACAGAATTTATTAATCTAGCTTCATTTAAAAATACCAGTCAGACTGAAATGGATTTGAATAGGATTTGAAATCACATATGAATGTAGCTCGAAATGGATTTGCAAATGTAGTTCATGTGGTTCACTGCCTTTCAGACTATCTAAATATGACCGGATTTCAATTGGATTTGCACAAAAATCGAATTTGGGCTGAAGAGGCTGAACTAGGCTTATGTTGTATAGTTCTAGTCAAACAAAACAATTCACTAGTACTGTATATATTCATGTAACAATTTGTTTTCTGTAATAAATGTTGTAATAAATTGTTTCCTGCAATAAATGCAGTATATGCAGACATGATTATACACTGAGGGCCCCAATCTGCCCATCTGTTGAGTACACAAGTTAAAAAGCCACCATGTGGCCCAGTTGGACACCAAAATGCTAATCATATCAGGGTGGAGTCATAATACGGGATTATTGCATCATCACCCTGCTCTACCGACTAACCTTCCACTGAGACTCTATTGGTTATCAAAATAATGAGTTTAAAGCAAAAGGTAATCAGCAGAAAGATTTATAAAATAATCCGTAGTACTGCTGAGACTAAAAACGAGTTTTGCCAATACATGAGGTTGAATTGTTACACGTTTACCGCTGGTCTTTTGGTAGACGCCATAAGAGATTAGTTCAATTTGATTTTATAGGAAGCAGAGGACTGGTGGGACAGCTGTAATAGTACATCTAGTGATGCAATACTGGGCGTGTAGACTGCAATTTCGGCCTTTCGGAAATGTGTGGTTTTCCTTCTGTCACAACACACACCTGTGGATACAAAAAGAGAGAAAACTATTATTGTGTGTGAGAAGATGCTGCCCGCTGTGATAAATCCCTTGAGTATTTCACATGCCTGCATGAAATGAAAAGCATATTGTCAAAAAAAAAAGCACAGAGCATAATGCTAAGACTCCACTCACTGAGAAATAAACATGTGCAGGAGGAGCTCTGACTTAGGCTTGACTGAAATAATGGCCAATCAACTGCCATCATTATGTGTTCCATATGAAACATAAAGAAAAGTTCAGTCAGTTTAATCACTCAGCACCTGGCTTAATCAAATCAATAAGCAAAAACAGCTTTCTAATGCCACTTAACGTTAGCAGACATCCTAATCTGTATTAAAATAAAGAATTAAAGTTAAAACCCATTAAAATTTTATAAATAATATTTTGTTTCATAGATACAGCTTAATTTTCTTGGAATCACACTATTATTGCAAGTTCACATCCTATCCTATCTAATATCTTACAAGAAAATACTATTTCAGTCTTTGTGCTGGTAGGTGTTAATAGGTAATAATTTACTAGACATTTTGGACTGAAATTTTTTTGCACATTTCTTTTATTTGATTGTAGTAAAACTTTTTATTAACACTTTACAGTGTCATTTGTTAACATTAGTTAATGTATTAACATGAATGAACAATAAACAATACACTTATTACACAATTTATTCATCTTTCTTAATGTTAGTTAATGAAAATACAGTCGTTCATTGTTTGTTCGTGTTAGCTGACAGTGCATTAACTAACCTAATGCTAACAAACACAACTTGTGGTTTTAAAACTGCATTAGTAAATGATGAAATTAACATTGGCCATGTTCACACAGCAGCAGAATACGGTTGTCAGCCCTGCATTCGAAACCTTAATACGGTTACGTTCACACACAGTACGGTTACGGGTGGGACAATCGCATTCTATAACCGAGCTCACACATAAATTTTAAGGACTCACAACCACATTCTCTGAAAACATGCGCTGTGTGAATAAAACACTTGACAACTAGTTGTCTGTCACGTCATACAATGCGACAGACCTGTGTCTAACTTGTGCTCCGTGCTTTAATGTGTGGTTTCGGTAACTTACAGTGACGGAGAATGAGCTGTGTGTCATCTTAAAGTTTTACATCCAGTTGTATTTGAGACGCTACTGTAAACTGCTGTGTGAACGGGACATTTCGAGACTCCCACCGGTAAGTAAATGCGACTGTAAATCCCAAAAAAAACTGACAGTGGCTACGTTCACACAGTCAGCTTTTGGGATATTAAAATGTAATTTATTCCTGTGATTGCAAATTTTCAGAATTTTCAGCATCATTACTCTAGTCTTCAATGTTACATGATCCTTCAGAAATCATTTTAGTATCCGGATTTGGTATTCAAGAAACGTGATTATCAGTCTTAAAACAGTTATTACTGTTGAAACCATGATGCATTTTTCAGGACTCTTTGCTGAATATAAAGTTTAAAACCATTTTGCCCCCATAAATGTAAACACAATAATGTTTGTGTGGTCTAACACTGGCTCAACCAATAATGTGTTTTTGCCACTACAGGCTAATTGTTTCACTTTAGTCACACCTGATGTGAGACGGCATTTATCGTCAACACCCAAGCACTCTCTGCGTGACTATTGTACTCACTAAGAGTCCACACTGCCATAGAGTCATTCATTATTACCAGAGCTAGCTATTCATTACCTTCCACATCCATGAGCAGAGCTCTCAGGTCCACAGCATGCTCATCAAAGTGCTAATGACCTTACCTTACTCATCCAGCGATAGCAGTCACTCCAACTTCAAAGCTATTCCAGGATCAACATTTTCACACAAATGGAGACTGCTTGAAGGCAAAGGCTTAATATTGTGATGGTTATAATAAAACAATAATTCACAAAAAAAAAAAAATAAATAAATAAATAAAAAGAAAGAAACAATGTGAGGGCTGGTGCTGTAAATGACAGAATATTCTTTTTTTGTGTAAACTAATCCTTTAAAACAAGCTGTGCAAATGTAACTGAACTGTTGGATGGTTCAGTCATTCAGCTCCCATCAGTCCAACACACATGCTTAATCAAAATGTTGCAGTGCAAATGAACACAACACAGCACTGAAAGGTTACCAGAGGGAGAGAGAAGACAGCGAAAGAGAGAGAGAGAACTATGACTTGACAGCACATTTTCAGTGCAGTGCAAGAACATCCCCGGGGGTAAAAACTCGAGCCACTGCAGAATTCTGGTCAGGGTCTCCTGGCACCTGGGTCATGAATTAAACAGCATTCATCATTTAATAACACGAAAAGAATAAATCATTTAGGGAACAGTCACAATGAGATATGGCCATACAAAGGTGTAGAGGCTGGTAATGACTGCGTGACTGGGCTCATGATCACACATTTGGACCCAACCAGAATTTCAGCTCAGTCACTGTGTGCTGACACACAAAAAAGTGCTCTAGAAACATTTTCTATGTGATGTTTGATGAATATTCTCCCTAAGCTCTTTCCCAAGCAAAAGCTGGAGACTAATGCTGTCGTAGCGTTTCCTCTCTAGGAATTTACTGAATGTGGCACAAGCTGTAGCACATCTGATTGATATATGGAGGGCTTGGAAAACTGCAGTTTTGCACAAGATCATATATTACCGACTGAGATAGAACTTGGCCTAGGGCCTGATGAAAACAGTTTTATGTTTTCCCGAAATTCTGTTTCCAGATAAAAACTTTTTTTTTCCCATTTTATTTTTTTTCTTATCCACTTTAATTCTGAAATAAAATTTTTGTAATCAAAAGCATATCTGATTAATCAGAATAATGAAACGTATGCAATTTAACAACTTTAAATGTTTAACGAATTATTACATTTATTGCATTTAATAATATTTACATTTTCAAGTTCCTATGAAATCAGTTTAATTTTCTCCAAATTTCATGTGTAAGGATTGTGGACCTGTTTTGTCTTGTTTTGCCCCTGTCTCTGTTTCTGGTTTTCCTTATTTGGTCATGTTCCTGTTCTTGTTTAGTTTGATTATGAATCCCACGCACCTGTGTTTCCCACTTAGCCTGTATTTAAGTTCCTGTCCTTGCATTTTGTTTTTTGTTGGGTCTATTAGTGATTTACGTGTGTTGGTTCCTGCACCTGTCATGGTTTTACCCCTGTATTTGCCTATTAAAAACTGTTTACATTTATTCGTGCCTCTTGCATGCTTCCTCAACAATGTAGCGTGACAATGTTTTATTTTTTCTGGATTATATTCCATTTTATTTTATTTACTTATTTATTTTTAATCAAATTTAATTGTTTTTTCCAGAAATCCTGTGTTGTCTGTTTTAAATCATGTCTAGAGTGCTGCTTTTGATTTATTAATCCAAAATGTACCAAATTCCATGATATTCCTTGTTATACACTACTATTTTTAATCTTAAAATCTAGTCAAAAAGATTTTTAATTTTTTTAAAGAAGTCTCTTCTGCTCCTCAAGCCTGCATGGATCTAAAGTACAGCAAAAACAGTACAATTTTAAAATATTTTTACTATTTTACTATCATTTGATTTGGCTCTAAATAAGTCAGACTAACTGCAATGAGCCTGTCTTATTTCACAACCCCCCCAGTTGAGTAGTTTTTTTCAGGTTTCTTTGATGAGTAGAAAGTTCAGAATAATAGCATTTATCTTAAAAAGAAATCTTTTGTAACATTATAAATCTTTATCATCACTTTTGATCATTTTAAAGCATTCTTGCAAAATAAATGTACAAATTTCTGTCATTTCTTTCCCCCAGATTATACTGACTCCAAGCTTTTGAATGGTATAGTGTATAATGTTATGCAAAAGCTTTTTTTGTTTCAGATAAATGCTGATCTTTGGATCCTTCTGTTCATCAAGAATCCTAAAAAATAACAATAACAACAACAACAATAATAATAATAAATGTTTCTTAAACAGCGAATCAACATATTAGAATGACTTCTAAAGAATCATGTGACACTGAAGGCTGGAGTACACTGTAAAAAAACAATTTGTTGAGTCAACTTAAAATAATTTGTTACCTGGCTGCCTTAAAATTTTAAGTTGAGTCAACTCAAAAAAAGTTTATTCAGCTTGAAATGTTAAGTTATACTAAGTCGCAACTTAGATATTTAAGTTGATTCAACTTAAAATTTTAAGGCAGCTGGGTTACTTACCCAGCTTTTAAGTTTAACAAACACAAATATCTAAGTTGTCACTTAGTACAACTTAACATCTCAAGTTGACTAAACTTATTTAAATTGACAGAACTTAAAATTTTAAGGCAGCAGGGTAACAAATTGTTTTAAGCTGATTCAACAAATTGTGTTTTTTGTTTTTTATGAAGTAAAAAATATTTCACACTGTTTTTGCTATACTTTGGATCAAATAAATGCAGGCCTTGTGGGCAGAGGAGACATTAAAAAATAAAAAACAAAAAATCTTACTGTTCAAAAACTTTTGACTGGTGGTATACAGTAAATTCCATGATTCTGTCCACATTTTCATAGGGACCTACTGGACCTGGTGTGCTGAAATAAGTGATAATGATAAATAATCATTCCATCTAAACACTCTGATAAACCTGCAGCCTTTAATTGAAGAAAACAGCATATATGTATCACTAAGGTCTGAGTTTTAATCATAGCCGTCACCGACTGTCAATACATCTACATTTCTGGTTTCCATCCAAACTTCAACCATGAATAGTGAAGAAAATGCATAAAAGAACAAATAATAACTACTGCTGTCTATGAGTAGGTTTTTCATATATACAATATGCCAGCAGCAATATGCAAATGTTAATTTCTTGCACCACATTAAGTTGTTCTGACCTGAGAGAACTATCTCAGCATTCAAGACTGGAATTACGCTTATGAGAACATAGTACTATTTGCAGCAGTGTCCCAAATTCACCATGCAAAAGCCCAGGGGGGGTCAGTATTGAAGTTTTAGGTTTTTGATTCATTCCCCTTTTAGTACCCACTGTGCTCTCCGCAGTTTTACTCTATCCTTACCATGAAATAAAAAACGAAAGACGTTTGGAAACCTATGGAGCTTCATTATTTCAAGTATGCATAACAGATGCACAAGCACACTGTTCACACAAAATATAAGACAAGATGTCACTGTATAATTCACCAGTACATTGCATTTAACTCTAGCTAAAAGTCTAATATCCCAAAGTAATTTTGTTTAATATTTCACAGACAGAGTAGAAAAATTCAGGGTTGTAGCTCCATGCAAGAAAGCAACTGATCTGTAAAGCTTAAGTGTCTCATTTTCAAAAAACTGTATGTTTCATTGATTTGTTAATTTACAACATTGGCTCAGACAACAACCTGAGTATAGGATGGGGTTGTCTATTTGGCTGGCCAACAGAAGACGAGGGGAAGGTTTGAGAAATCTCTTTGAATTGCTGAATCAACTGCCAATCCATTTGGTGGCAGAAATGTAACACTTCGTCTAATTTATTCTTTAAATTAATAATCAACATTCAAACTAATCCCATGTGTTTCAATTTAAATAAAGTGACATCAAGAGACTACATCAAATATCTTTCCCATTGTCTCCTCTATGTTGAATAAGCTATTGCTAATTGTATTTAACATTAATCAAGGATATTCACACCCTGTGAACATAAGCAAATGTCCTTCATTTACTCCAATCATATTAAAAATGCACAACAAGAGGTCTTCTGCCATCAAAGGTGTTAACTTGTACATAATAGCATGATGAATGATTTATGGCGTAGCATTACCAAGGAAAGGCGGCAGTGTCTGATAAAACTCTGACATTTACATTAGAGTTAAACAATGTGCAGGTCTGAATGCAAAGTCTGTAGTCACATCTCTTCTATATCTTCTCAACAGGTATCTAATACTGGAAAATGTATCTAAATAGACATACTACATTTTTCAATAAAATATTTAAATGCAAATGATATTTGTGACTTGAATAAAAAACAGTTAATATAGATGTTACCTTTGCACATCATTTTAGATTGACAAACATTTTGGTGTGCATATTTGGAGAGGCAAACACAATTGTCATTATGGGTATTTGCAGGTTATTCCAAAATACAATTAAATACAAAGTATGTTGTTCATTTTTATTATTTACATATTTTGGCTAATCACAAATGGATGCTATAGACAGAAAAAAGTACAAATATGCTTTGCTTGGTAACATGGTTTCATTCAAGTCAAACATTATTTATTATGACGGAATCAACTTGGATTAATTAAGTTACAGCAATTATGGTAATTGTTATAGGATACAGCATGTTCATGCATTTTGAATTAATTTCCTACTTTTTCCAGAAGTTATGGTGCATTCTTTTTTATTTTGGATGTATAGAAAGCCATACTGTAATTAAAATATTCCTGCACACATCATACTAAGGAGCAGCCAAAACTGAAATATATTTAATTTATGATTTCATCCAGTCTTATAACCTGTATAATTTGGCTTGTAAGCTTCTACATTTGCAGAACTAAGGTAAGTCTCACATTAACAGCTGAAATCAAAGGCTTATCATTTTCATTTTTCAAACAGCAATATTAAAGGAACTGTCTCATTATTTCCCATCATTTCATCATATCATAATCAGAGTGAAAAAAAAAATCACACTGGGTCTTTTATTCCACTTTAGCTTCGCACTGACAACATCATTTTTTTAATAGACAGAAAAAAATCTAGGTTCCATCCCTTGTTAGACTGAGATCTGACCCAGGAGGCATGAACAAGCTCCTGTTAGTAACAATGTGTAATGCACCTCATGCCAATTTTTCTTTAGTGTTTATATAAATCTTTGCATCTGAAAATACAGTAGTTTTTAAATTAATTTCAGTAAAACACTTTTATTGGAAATTGCCTTCATCTCTATTAAAGTTACTAGAGTTTTCTTTGTTGGAATTTAGTCAACTTGAAATGTTAAGTTGTACTAAGTGACAACTTAGATATTTGAGTTCATTCAACTTAAAATTTTAAGGCAGCTGGGTAACAAGCCCAGCTTTTAAGTTTAACAAACCCATTTTTAAAATTTTATTTCAACTCAAATATCACTTAGTACAACTTAACATTTCAAGTTGACTAAATTTATGTAAGTTGACTGAACCTGAAATTTTAGGGCAGTTATTATAAGTTCACTCAACAAGAAGTTTTGTGTTTGTTTGTTTTTTGTAGTGTACATCGAAAAAAATGATCTTTTCAATATACAGTACTTGTGCTTATTTACCTTATGCAATCTTTGTGAGAAAGTTCTCTCGCAAAGTCCTAAGGCACACTGGTGTAAAAAAAATTCTCTATCATCGTTTTCACAGTTGATAAAATCAGGGCAGTAACTTGCTGTCAGTTCAGATACTTTAGTCTGACACTTCAAAAATAAGACAGAAGACGACCCACTTTCACAGCAGGAGGAAAGTTGTTTACTTGAATTATTTGTCACAAAAGTGCATTATCAAATCATTATTTAAAACTTAAAACATCTGAAATTTATAAACCGGTTTTCCCCCCCTAAAACAAGTAAAACAATCTCTGCCAAAAGTTGTATGTCCTAGAGTCCTCAGAATGTTGATGTATCTCAAAAGATCTGTTGTGGACTGAAGCCTATATCATATCGACATTTCTATTCAACTCAACGGTCGTGGCTTGGCTAATGCAATCCTAACCCTGATGCTAACTGGACCACACCTGGGCTCCTCAGGCAGAGTTTACAAAAGGCTGCTACTGTACGTTCACTTGGCATTGCAATACTGTATCCATTATTTATCATGGGTCCATCGGACTCATCTATATTTGTGCATTAGTCATGATACAGTCATGAGATCTGCTTTGTGTTTTGATTTATTCATGCAGGGCTGAGGGTACGCTTTTGCGCACTTGGCCTTCTAATGCAGTAGGTTATAACTTCACTGTATCCTTCATATATACTATTTAGGTTTCATGGCCAACTGTTTAAAAAAAGCTTTGAAAACTGTGTACAGTATAGTATGTGTACACACAGTCAGACATTAAGATGGGAAAGCTCAGAAATCTTTTTAGAGATACCATTTATATTTTATATGTGTAATTTTGTACTATTATGTACTATAAAAAATCTGCCATTATAATGTAGACCTCAAGTTTTTTATCCATACTGTAGACAGCTTCCATGTCCACACACACCCTAAAATATAGTGCACCTGAACGCAAGTTATACCCAAAATTATTGTACAAACTCACAAAATTACACAAACTGTGCTGTACTGTTATCTTAAATGTTATGAAGTTCCAATTCAAAAATTGTTAAAAACCCCTAGAAGTGACAGAGTCATGTTCTGTACTAACAAGAGAAATTCCCGCTGTCTCTGGATGCTCACACCTGTGTTTCTGACAAATGCACCTGTTGTCAGAGGACTCATTATTATCCCTGTGGGTCTGCAGCAGGTTTATCTTTCGCCTGTCACTCATTGAACTAATGGAGGTTCCAGAGTGCAGTGACAGAAAATGACCATCTGACCTCAGCTGAGCAGCAATTCCATCACTCAGTTATATGGAAACATCTGTATGCATAGCCCGGGCCAAATAAATAATCTGAGGTGTGCTATGAGCTTATATACACACACATAGTGTAGTCTCTCTTGCTGTCCTTCTCACTTTTCTGTGATTACCGTTATGCAAATGTGCTGACATTCTGTCAGCTTCAGTTAGTGAGAGCTGAACAGGTGAAGTTCAGTTTCAGAGAAACATTAACAGCTCAAGGTTTATTATAAAATTAGTCTGAAAAGTCAAACTCTAATTGTGTTCACACATGGAAGAAAAATCTTCTTGTACTAAGGACAATCAGTAACGCTTTACAATAAGTAAGTAAGTATAAATAAAATGGATCATTTAAAACCAATTCAAGTCTAAACATTAAATTACCTATAGGGAGTCTTTTCCTTTCAGACTAGTTGTTCTCCCCAAACTTCAAGTTCATGGCATACCGCCACACTTCTAAGAGGGAAAAAAGTACCAAAAATGTGGTACATCCGATGTCATTAAAACACTGACTTTCATTACATCCACCTCAAGGCAGCAGTCTATTATAACTGGCAGGACACTCTGTATCAAAGGACAGTAAATCAGATGGTGCACCACGCTATTACACCCTACTGAATCAGAGGAGTGTGGAACTGAAATGCCAATGTGATTTAATGTTATGGTAGAAAGGTGAGAAGAGTGCATCAGGATGTCCTATTAGAGCTACATAACTGATAGCAAGCTGAAGGAATAATGCTGAGGCTGAATCCCAGCTTACGTACTTAGGTGCACTGAGTGCACTTTATACTGATGACTGACAGCAGAGTCAGTCCTTGTATGGGATCTCCAGAAATCAAAAACTAGGAAGAACTGTTGACTGAGTGTGACAATAGCAGGGACAAGAAGAAACAGAGTCAACTGGAGCATAGTTCACAACAGGGGCTAAAGGGGGCCAAGACCCTTCTAGTAACAGTTATAGCCCCTTGTTAGTTCAAAAGTCAGCCTGAGGAGATATGGTTTAGTTAGGGGAAAAACAAATCAAGTTACTATAATTATCCATTTACGGGTTAGTTCATTCAAAAATAGTAAGTCTATTTGACATCAATAAATTGATAAAAAAAGTTATTTATTTATTTTTTTAATTAAATATCTTAATTTGTCTTCCACAGATGAATGAAAGACTTACGGGTTTGGAAGGACATGAGGGCGAGTAAATAACCCTCTGGGGTCGACAAACGTATCGGCGCATTTTGTGGCATTTTTTCTGATAACCCCTAAAGGAACTTAAATTACTCAATCATTTTTGATCATACAGATAGGAGCAATACATTATTTTTATTTGTACACATTCATAATAACAACAAAACATTGTGCTTTTGTAAAATAAAGAAAACAATCAGGGAAACACGTCAAAAAAAAGGAACCAAAACTCAGCTAATTTTTGACACACAGACATCGGAAATATATCTATAGAAAGCTTGAAGTGTCTACTTTTAAAGTCATGTTGAAAACAAATTTTTTCTAATAACGTAACCTGTATGAAACCAACGCGATGTCCAGTCTTTCCAGTCTGAGCTAATTATCTCAAATGCCCATGAGCTATTATCATCTACTAGTATCATTTCTCATTTTTGGATGAACTATCCCTTAATTTGATAAAATAAATATAAGATACTTAAAAAAAGCGCATAACAACAGACTAAAACAACTAAAATGATAAAAAAGCAAGACAACACCAGAAAAACAAAGCAACAATAAAGCAACAAAACAGCACAACAAAAGAAAACAAACAAAAAAACTACACATAGCAACAACAAAACAAAAACAACAAAATAACAACAAAAACACAAAACAACTTCAAAACAAGCAACATCAAAACACTAAACAAAAAAGAATAATGCACAACAAAACAATGAAAACACAACAAAAACACAACACAAAGTAAAATCCAAAAACAACAAAAAGCAACAAAAACAAAACAACAACCAAAAAGAAAAAGAGCAACAACAACAACAACAACAACAAAACAAAGCAAAGCATTATACGCACACACACAAAAAAAGAAAGAAAGAAAGAAAGAAATGGTCCAGGGGTTCAATTGGTACGGAGCTCTAACAAACCTTGAAAAGACACATAATTAAGTGATTGTTTTATTCAGTGTCTGTAAAACAATACTTCAACACTTCAATACTTATAGCATTTAAAAAGCAGCTCTCATTAACCCTAAGTAAGATTGCTAGATAACTTACATTCCGTCCAAATACCTTCATGTCTTTGATTTAATGTTAGGTGACCTGAGAAGAACTGTGCTCCATTTTTTATGTTCACTGTAGCTTCTGCTTCATCTTTTCACACATGATTTGTTTATCATCTCAGTGATTCATTTTTCACTCTTCAAAGTAAAAATATTCTCCACAGCTCTACGCTTCAAATGTTCCATAAGAATTGTGAATAAAAACTGTCCTTCGATCTGTCAGAAATGTGCAAAAGAACATTTCTTAATTTCAAATGTCTTTTATTAAATGAATCCGTGTAGGCAGCTAGAACGTGATATTCTGTACAATTCATTCATCGTACACTTAGGATTTTACTCATGCTATCAAATTTAACCCTAGAACGGGAAGGTCCTGAAGGATGTTCATTGTGACTTTGAACAACACACATAAATCCAGGTTGCTCAAGGTACTCAGCTGGAGACTATGTTTTCCTGTGTAGTCTCACCAGCACTGTTCTCTGTGGGTTTGAATAGATTGTGTGTATAAAATGCATTCTATTGTGTGAATCGCTTCACCTGCCACTTCCAATTGACCGATGTAAAGCTCCAGAGTACATGTGTGGACATACATTGTACACAACTAAATATAATTCATTCACCAAAAACATCCTGCTGACTATTGACATATTCATGCCCTCCCTCATCCACCTCCTCACTCGTTGTCCGTAACTCTCTCTCTCTCTTTTTCCCAGTCTTCTCCCTAGGAGGTCTTTCCGCTCAATACACCATATGTCACACTCAGTAATTGTGTCACACCAATATACAAACACCTATTATAGCATTCACATTTTTCCCCAGAATCACACTGTTGTGGTGTTGAAAGCTTTTCCAAGCACACAACAAGTATACAACATACGGCAGCAGTATTAATCTGCCATTAAAATGCTGGTCAAGATATAATTGTAATTGCTAGAAGACCTGGAAACAACTCAAACTTAAGGTTTGACATCACCACCACATGACATCACCACCATATCAATGCACAGTAATATCTTTATCAATACCTTTAGTAAACAGAAAGAGATTTCTAAAGATAAAATATCTAACTACAGATTTTTAAATGAAAAGGTCAGTAATATAAGGCTTAACGATTTTGAATTATAAAAATTTCTGATACTGATTCACTCATCCTCAGGTCTGACTTCCGTACCGTCAAAAAGTTCTTTGTGGTGAAGCAGTTTCTAACGCATGTTCCTTTCAGTCCAGTGCACATGCAATTATCGAGAAGAGACAGAGCATAAAGACATATTGACCCCGAGTTTGAGTACTGACATTATGAAATGCTACAAAACTAGTGAATGTGAAGCACAGCACGTTAATTAAGCCGAGATCCCGAGTTGGCAGAGATCATTATAATCAGCTTTTTTAAAAGACATTCAAAGGCATTACGCCTTTCTTGGAAGTAACAAAACACTTCTTAGCACCCTTCTTTTTCCATTTGTTTCCACAGCTTGCTCCCTTTGCAAAATAAGAATATTGTTCTGAAGTAAACTGAGATCAAAGATTCAAAATTAAGGGATAGACGTCATCAGCAGCCTTGTTGGCACCTCTATTAAAATGCAGGCCGAAACTCAAGTTCAAGTTTAGTGAGGTCAATTTTAAAACTAAGTTGTATTGATTTCCAAAGGAAATGCTATTATGGGTGAGAGAGAATCTACTGCAAATGTAATACAGAATGTGAACTCAAAGACATAATGGAACACTGTTATAAATCTTTGATAAAGTCTTTGAAATTGAAACATTTCTAATTATGTAGATGAACTGCATAAGTGCATACTGACCAACATTTCCATCTGTGTGTAACGCAAATGTTGTTGTCATTAGTGTAGAAGTATTACATATTGCATCATAAAGAACCAACAAGTAGAACATACAGTAAATGCAAGACTTTGCAGGACAGTAAATACATTTTCTAACAGTAAGAAAGTAAATACATTCAGACATTGCAAGTAATTAATTCAGAGAAACATTTCAAGTATTGGCACAGCGTTTTTCACATTTTCTGATTTTAAAGCATCCTTACTTTGTCATATTAGAGGACAGCGTTTTAGTGCCTATGAGATTAAAGTTGTTATATTTAGAGAAAAAAGTCATACCAATATGAGAATAAAGTTTAAATATTTTGAGAAAAAGATGTGAAATATTATTTTCAAGCATACTGTCCCTGTGAGTACAGTACATATGGAATGATTTCTGTTCAGTCAGTTGCCAGGCCACCGGAATTTCTCCCAGTGTTCCCAAATCCCGGGCCATTTGCATGTGCAATATAGGCTACACAACAAATATTATAACTTTAATCTCGTAATTGCTATGACTTAATTTTTAGAATTTTGACTTTATTTTCAAAAATTTTCGAATTTATTCTCGTAATTTTGAATTTATTCTGAAAATATTTTTACTTTTTCTCATAATTTTGACATTACTCTCAAAATTTGTCGACTACATTCTTGTAATTTTAACTTTATTCTCAAAATATTTTGACATTATTCTCATAATTTCAACTTCATTCTCAAAATATGTTGACTTTATTCTCATAATTTTGACTTTATTCTCAAAATATTTTGACATTATTCTCATAATTTCAACTTCATTCTCAAAATATGTTGACTTTATTCTCATAATTTTGACTTTATTCTCAAAATATTTTGACTATTCTCGTAATTTTGACTTTATTTTCGTAATTTTGACTTTTTTGACTTTATTCTCGTAATTTTGACTTTGTTCTCGTAATTTTGACTTTATTCTATAAATATTTTGACTTTATTCTCGTAATTTTGACTTTATTCTCAAAATATTTTGACTTTATTCTCAAAATATTTTGACTATTCTCGTAATTTTGACTTTATTTTCGTAATTTTGACTTTTTTGACTTTATTCTCATAATTTTGACTTTGTTCTCGTAATTTTGACTTTATTCTATAAATATTTTGACTTTATTCTCATAATTTTGACTTTATTCTCAAAATATTTTGACTTTATTCTCAAAATATTTTGACTTTATTCTCATAATTTCGACTTTATTTTCAAAATATTTCGACTTTATTCTCATAATTTCGACTTTATGCTCAAATATATTTCAACTTTATACTCGTAATTTTGACTACTCGCAAAACATTTAAACTTTATTCTCATATTGCTATGACTTTATTCTCATAATTATAACTTTATTCTCCTAAATTTGACTTTATTCTCATAATACTGACTTTAATCTTGTAATTTCAACTTTATTCATAAAATATTTCGACTTTATTGTCATAATTTTGACTATTCTCAAAATATTTTAACTTTATTTTAACTTTATTTTCTAAAATTTTACCAGTTTAATCTCATAATCTTAGATTTTCTCAGTGGATCACGGTGGGTCAAATATATATATATATATATATATATATATGGCATTGCGTCTATGACAGTTTGTCTCTAATAATTTAAAGAAAGATGAAATTTAAATTCTCTACAGAAAAATAAAATATTACAGAATATTCCATCGGGACCATTTGCTTCAGAGTTCAGACCAGATAAAGAAAACAGTTCAATCATTCAAATCCGCTGAGCATGACCGCACTAATAATAGAAGTCAAGTGCATTTCATGAAAAACTCATCACGCCTTCATCGAGCCCTTACAAAAACGAATTGTTCTGAAGAGCGAACCGTTGAATGGTTTGGCTGATTTTTAGAGCGCTTCAGCTGAAAGCAATCAAATGAATGGCATAGTTTTAAGCAGCAAAATCAAAGCTGTTGTGTTCAAGAAACATGATCACACATATTTTCTTCTGCACAGCAATTACAATTTGAGAAGTATGTGTGTGTGTGTTTATATGTAACTTTCACATGTTTTAAGCTTCACTTGTTTTTCTCTTTCCTTTTTCCTCTTAGCATAGTAAAATAAATGATAATGAATTTAATGTGTAACTGCAGCAGGTGTTCAATCGAGCCTTCACAGCTGTTCGGCACCTCTACAAAAACATACATCTAGTCAATGCCAGACATCTGCTGACTCACATGAATGCTGGGCTACTGTTGTCTTGAACTCACTTAACCTCTGACCTCAGGGGCACTAATGCATGACAATAGGAGGGTGGGCGAGCAACAGTCTGAATTTCAGAGAATAGGGATCCTGCGGGGCGACTCACAACCTCTGATCTGCAGGCACACCACGGTTTTCACTCACTGATGTTTGATCGTGGCAAACAGCCATGTGTGGGTCCCCTGTGGCCAAAGAATCGCTGACTTTTGTTTAGTCGTTATGTTCTGTACTTCTCAGTCTCACCAATAGAGGTCTCTCTCACTTCAGTACTAGTTTACTATTTACTAATACATAATACATACTGCATACACTGCATATCTTTTTTAGTACATGATATAGACTGAACTTTGCTTGGAGAAGTTCAGAGAAATGATTCACTGCTGGAGTGACCTGCTAAAGTTCAAAAGAATAGTGAGGCAAATGTAGGCATATTGATTCTGATAAAGGAAAATGCTTGAAGTTCTCTAGACACTTCTGGTTGGCTGGACATTGTCTGTAACTACAACATCAATCAATTTAGAGCAGTGTGTGTCCTATCTGTGCTTTCACTGCAAATGCACTTGAACATAGTAAAGAAAGATTCAGAGAATAAAAGCAAAACACTAAAAGGAAAAAAGCAAAACACTCTAGGTTCTACAAGAATATACTGTCTGGAAATGTTATGATTATTTCTTGTGATTTTCGCCTT
Source organism: Labeo rohita (assembly GCF_022985175.1). Taxonomy (NCBI): domain Eukaryota; kingdom Metazoa; phylum Chordata; class Actinopteri; order Cypriniformes; family Cyprinidae; genus Labeo; species Labeo rohita. The sequence continues at coordinate 21,278,182 of NC_066869.1, read as the reverse complement.
TCTTCTTCTTTTGCATGTGAAAGGAATGCTTTTGAAAGAACTGCTCATGCAAAAATGAAAATTCTGTCATCGCTTATTCACCAACGTGTGTTTTCAAACCAGTATGACTTTCATTCTTCCTTGAGACACAAAAGGAGACATTCTGAAAAAGTACTTGTCCTTCCCATTCAGTTACAAAGAATGGGGACCATAGCTTTCAAGCTTACGAAAAGGACATTAAAACACCATAAAAAAGAACACGACTGAACACAAAGAATGATTATTGTGAGTTGGACCTCAGTTCCTTCATGATTATAATGACACTTTCAGCCAAATTACAACAAATATGGGTTAGACTTATAGACTTAAAATGTCATATCGACCACATTTGGTGTGCTTGTTGAAATTTCTTTGACATCATGAAGGTTTGGAAGAATGTGAGCATGATTAAATGCTGACAGTTTTCTTATTTTGCATAAACTAGTCCTTTACTTTATCATCTATCAATGGTACCTGCAAGCTCTCATGAATCAGATGGGCATCTGACCTTGCTTTGAGCATCACCAATGTATAAAGTACCTCAGAAAGCATTTATATGGCAATGACAGTTTGAAGATATGAGATTTTCGCACTAATGCGTTTATCTAACATGGCCAGATCTCATCTCCTCGAACATGAGGCTCTTTCAGGAAGTTTTGTCAGGGCAATCAAAGGGACTATCAGCGGTTTAATCAGGCTCATGTCATTGAAATTCCCACTGAAGCAACTCATCAGACATCTGGACAGACTGCGGTTGCTGTTCAATCTTTTAGGGAAAAAAAAGAAAAGGCAAAAGTTGTCTATTTAAAATGCATTTGAGGACAAGGTTCACTTATATTCATTAGGATTATGCAAATTGGATGAGTCTGGCGGCTCCTGTCACGCTGTCATGAGAAGAGACACATCAATGAAGACTGCACATAATATTCAGTGTTCAGTCAGGTAAGACACACTGTCATTTCCAGCACCTGCACTCTAAAAAGTCTGTTCATGGTTTCTTGCTTCCATTGTGAAAATTATACAAATGCCTCAAAGCGACCGTAAGCAATGCTATGGACTGCTAATATTTCATTATAGTATTACAGAATGAAATAACACCGCCCTGCATCAAATCTGATGAAATCCAATACTTTTTACTACTAACTTTGGAGTGCTGCTTCTAAAAAATATTGTCTTGTTTTGTTCTAGCATGTCATATTTCTCACAAAACAAGATGTGAATTTCATAGCGTTTCTGCTTTTGTCAACCATTTGCAAGGAGAAGTCTGAATGATTCTGAAGACATTTTATGTCTAATCCTAGTTTCAAGGTTAGAATTACCGCCAGTGACAGAAGAATAATAAAGAAGAAAAATACCCAGTGTTTTCTGCTACATACTGTATGTGGGTGTTTTACTACTTCTAAAAAGAGACAGATTTGACATTAAAAAGAGCATTTGGACCTATTTAAATAATATTTAAATACATCTTATTTTCAAAAAGGGAAACTTTTTTTGACATTTGGCTGCTTTTGTTAATACCATAAGTGGAGTAAAACTATTTCCACACTTAAAAATAAAGGTTCTTTATTGGCATCAATGGTTCCATGAAGAACCAAATGCAGAAATGGTTCTTTATAGTAGAAAGTGGAAAAAGGTTCTTTTTTCTTTTTTAAATGTTCTTCAAAATGGTTCTTTTAAGAACTGTTCACTAAAAGATTCTTTGGAAAACTAAAAATGATTCTTCTATGGCATCACTGCAAAAACACTCCTTTGGAGCCTTTATTTTTTAGGTTTTAAAAATGTTCTTTCTTATTTTATGGAAAGAAGAAAAAACAATGTGAATAAAAGTTTTTTTTTTTTTTTTTCAATCAGTATTTTTCAAAATAGGTAATATTAGGCCTTTTTTCCCAAGATGCAGGGCTGTGAAAATACATATACAGTTTAGGTCAAAAGTTTGCATCCCCTTTCATAATCATTAAAAACCGTGCATTAAGAGCCGGGGGGTGAAAACTTTTGAACATAATGGAGATGTGTACATTTTTCTTATTCTGCCTAAATATCATATTTTTTTTCATTTAGTACTGCCCTTCAGAGGCTACAGAAGATACTTAGATGTTTCCCAGAAGACAAAATAAGTTAAATTTACCCTGATCTTCAAATTCTAAAAGTTTTCACTATACCCGGCTCTTAATGCATTGTGTTTCCTTCTGGAGCATCAGTGAACATTTGAACCTTCTGTAATCGTTGCATATGAGTCCCTCAGTTGTCCTCATTGTGAAAAGATGGATCTCAAAATCATACAGTCATTGTTTGAAAGGGTTCAAATACACAAAAATGCTGGACAGCCAAATAATTTGTGGGACCTGAAGGATTTTTCTGAAGAACAGCAGGCAGTTTAACTGTTCAGGACAAACAAGGGACTATCTATCAAGGGAACAACTATCATTAAAAAAAAAAAAAACGTTTAATGATTCTGAAAAGGGGCATGCAATACAATACTACCATATTTCATTATTGTATAGTATGCTCGAAACCTGTATGACATTCTTCTGTGGAACATAATTTATTTTCACTATATGGACAAAAATGGTTGAAAAAATTAAATCTTGAAAATGTATCTCTATATAACAACTTAAGTTTATAGTTTCTTGCTTGCCACAAGAAGGCACCATATGAGTTACAACTGCCAGCTTTGCTCAAAGCTGCTCTTCTCGCAGGTTTAAAAGAATGAGAGCTGGAAATGCCAGTGTCAAGCATTTCATGAGGAGGAACATACCAAAATGGCCGCTGAGTCAACTGACCTGCCATAAATGACTTCAGTCAAGCTCTGGCATGTAGAACAACAACTTGGATTGGGAACTGCATAATAAACAGCTTTCAGGGGTGAGGGAAAATCTCTAAGCGCTTATCCTGTTTTCCAATGGGCCACAGGTAGAGAATATCGCTGTGGCACAGCACTGGCCCGTGGGGACGCCGGTGGGTGACAGGACATAATCCAATCTGCTCTTGCTGAGTCAGTGCCTGAGAGAACTGCACCTTTGTGCCTGAAGACAGATCAGCTTGCTTTTTCCTTCGTTTACAATCCATCAGTGCTACAATGATAGCATGAGGCTAATCTCAGTAGAGCTTTAAGGCATTAGCAAGTGTGTATCTCATTCACCCTTAGGGGATCTGTATTTAAGCACACAATGGGATTTACAAAAGTCAAGTAACACGGAAGGCTAAGAACCATCTACAGTATGTAACTGCTTGGGGACAAAAAACAAGAAAAAAAAGGTTTTGTTTGTTTGATTGTTCAGCCTGGTCTCATTGTTTATACGTAGATATTAGTACGTAATGTTTACAAGCACAAAACATACAATTCTGATGGTGAACCATACAATTGGGACATATTTCAATGTTTAAAATGTACAAATTTCTACATATTTTCAGCTGAAAAAATGTAAAATATTTACAAATCTTTAATATCATTAAGATATTTGTATCAATGCATTTTTAACCTAACCTAACCTGACCTGACCTGACCTAACCTAGATATAAAATGTAATAGACTGAAATGTGCAGGAAAATGACCATTTTAGCAACAATATAGCATTAAAAATATTTTTTTTATTGTCGCTAATCCCACTCCCACCTCCAAACCTACGTTCGTCAGTATGTACGCTTAAATGCTAAAAATATGTCAGTATTTGTATGTTTATATGCTGTAAATATGTCAGTATTTGTATGTTTATATGCTGTAAATATGTCAGTATTGTATGTTTATATGCTGTAAATATGTAAGTATTGTATGTTTATATGCTGTAAATATGTCAGTATTGTATGTTTTAGTCTCTGTAAAAATGGAAATAAATGTACACTTTGTAAAACCACATTTTATGTAAAATACATTTAAATCATATAAAATATACATATATCAAGCGATCATGTTTGATTATTATAAGGTACAACAGGGCTAAAGGCACACCCTAAGGAAAAATGTGCTTTTCACTGTGCACAAAGTGTATGATTTTATATATATATGTTTGTATTGTACATTTATAGAGCAACGGATTTTGTGTAAAAAAAACAAAAAAATCATTCAAGTCGTTTATTTTGTTTAAAAATCTTATAAATGTATGCAGTGGCAAGGGGGGTCTTTTTACAGTACACACGGGGTACGAGGCTCACAGTATTGATACAAATACTTCAGCTAAAATACGTTCTTTTTTTTTAAATAATGTCTAAGTTACTTGTTCAAAACAATAACTTTAATAAACTTTGTACTAAATATAAAGATTCTGTAAGCATTGAAGGAGATCCCATAGTAATTTAATATAGATTTACAGTAGTAACAACAAATTATATTTTATATGATTAATAGCATGTTTTTAAATATGATGGTTTTATGGTGATTATCTCTCAGATGGACACCCAACACAATATATGATATTTACCTTCTGAATCTAACAATGTCATGTCAACAAATTGAAAAGTCAGCCATCTATTAATTATCATGTTAAGTATTGTGCTTTTGAGCCCCAACAGCAGGCATGCTTTTTACCCCAAATACCATACTACATATTCTTTTGTTATTTAAGAAGTGTTGCTTTAATTATCTTAAACAAAACTGAAAATCATGAAGAAGACAGTTGTCTTAAGGTATATTCAAGAATTTTAGTGATTCTCATTTGCTACCTAAATCTACAACATTTTTAAAAACATCAAATATTAGATCAAGTAAGCACGGAATTATATCAAGGTTCAGGCAAATTTGCATGTGTATCTTAAAAAACGGATGTTTAGGAAAGTGCTACGGCATGTTTTTCTGCCATCTAGTGGTTTAGAGGAAAATAATATCAATGGCACCTTTTACACACAGGTGTCTTTAGCCCTGTTGTACCCTACTGTTTGCTCTTGGAAAGCCTATAACCTAATATAATTACCCCACTGTAACAACACTGTAACTATTGGAGAACGTTGTCACAAAAAGAAAATGTGTTCAGTAAATTAACTTTTTTCCTGAAATAAATTAATAAATACTGGTGCTTGGTTTTCAACATGGGTAATGACACAAAATGTTCCTTGAGCAGCAAATCAGCATATTAGAATGACTTTTGAAGGATCATGTGACAAAAAATTAATTATTCCAATCTTTTGCTCAGCTATTTTGATAAGTAACATAATAACCAAATTTATGCTGGCATTACAGTATAACATTTATATATAAAACATCATCCATTCAGCCTTGAGATGAAAAGTAAGGTTTGTGTTTGGCGAGGGAACTATGGAAAAAAGATGTGGAAGTGCTGCCATTACTGTCAGGTGGCACTGCTGTTGCCATTTTCCTTGTTACGTGTCATGCTTCCAAAAGCAAGTAGATTTCATTCTTGTCTCCTCATCTCTTGATTGTAATGAGAAGAACTGCTACAAACTTGATTTGATTTGATTAGATGTGATCTGTTGTGTGGTTAAAGAGTTTGGAATCTTTCTGGCCAGGTGCTAATGAGCAGTCTTCACGCTGACAGCCCCGGGCTGCCGGGCTCCAGCCAGTCAGAGACTAACAGAAGAGAGCAGAGAGCATTTCTCTCAAATGCCTTCTGGCAACTTGTAGGATTCGTCAAGCAAGACACAGCCACTCTCAATTGTGCAGGCTTGTTGCCAAGAGACATATTAAATGCATATACGTAGACATGTCAAACTTATATAATTTTATTTTCTATATGTCTAATATATTGGATTTTTAATATTCTCAAATCAATTCTAAATCAGATCATTTTTAAACCCGTTCAAGTGTTTTTCCAACTGCATATTATTTCATTTGGTAATATCACATTTTACTGGTAAAAACACTTACTATTGCCATTTACTGTCGTAATCAGTTCACCTTGTATTTATGATGAGTCGTGACATTTACAAGTGTGCAATTATCTGACTGCATCTCAGACATTGGCACGGAGGTGTAAAGCAGCAGAAAATTGCAATCAAGCTTTTGAAGTAGGTTTGAAGCAGGAGATGTCATGCATGCAGAATGGCAACTCTATAACATTTTAAACCAGCATGCATGGAAAGGTAAACCTTAAGTAAAACCTTCCTTTTTCCTTTTTTTCCCTATTTTTGGCTGTTAGCCATACAATAAGAACTTATTCAAATTTCCCAATGTGACTGACAGTTAATCTATCGTGAAAGGTTCACTGTTTTTTAAAGGGGTCGTTGGATGCCCATTTTCCACAAGTTGATATGATTCTTTAGGGTCTTAATGAAAAGTCTATAATATACTTTGCTTAAAAATTCTCAATAGTTGTGTAAATCAACACCCTTTTTACCTTGCCAAAATCAGCTCTGCAAAAATCATCTCATTCTGGTCAAGGCTGCTTTAAATGCAAATGAGCTCTGCTCGTCCCGCCCCTCTCTTCTCTCTTTGGAAAGATAAGTCTGTTTACTTTAGCCGCATTTAGCCGCATTTAGCCGCGTTTATCCGCTAAACTTTCTAACTAGCACATTATTAGGAAAGGCTATCGCAAAGATTCATAAAAAAACCCTTATACTCACTTCTGCTGTAAGTGAAGCTGTATCATGAATGATTTGTGCAAACATAGACGGATATATGTAGATCGGGAGGCACACTCCCTTCACAAACAAACTGCATCTTCAGCGGCTCAGATGTCGGGAGTAAATGATGACCACTATGTTCATTATTACATCCAGCAACACAACACCTCAATCGCTCAGTCGGAGATATTCTTACATCCCTGCTCCAGCATCAAAACAAAGAGGTCGGACTGTTACAGCTGAGGTAAGACGCTCATGTCAATCAACTATCATGGGAGCGGCCTCTGTCTGACGCCACAACGACAGGCATCTGAGAATGGCTCGATTTGAAAAAGGGAATATTATTTATACAGATTAATTAAAAACCGCTGCATGGATTTTTATCATTATAGGGTAGATTTGTACATACACTGCCAACACACATTAATGTTCAAACAACATGTAAACGTGAACTTAGCATCCGATGACCCCTTTAAGAAACACATTTTTTGAAAAAAGTTGTTTGTGCTACATAAATACACATACACTGCTGTTCAAAAGTTTGGGATCAGAAAGATTTAACTTTTTTTTAAAAGAAGTCTCTTACGCTCATCAAAGTTCCATTTATTTGATCAAAAAATACAAAAAGTAATATTATTGCAATTTAAAATAACAATTTTATAACCTGTTACACTTAAAAATGGAATGTATTTCTGTGATGCAAGGCTGAATTTTCATCAGCTATTGTTCCAGTCTTCAGTGCCACACAATCCTTCAGAAACCATTCTACTATGCTGATTTATTATCAGTGTTGGAAACAGTTGTGCTGCTTAATATTTTTTGGAACCTGTGATACTTTTTTCAGGATTGTTTGATAAATAAAAAGTTACAAAGAGCAGCATTTATTCAAAATATATATTTTTTAAAAGTCTAATCAATTTACCACATCCTTGGTGAATAAAAGTATTAATTTCTTTCAGATAAAAAGAAAAAAAAAAATGTACTGACCCCAAACTTTGAACAGTAGTGTATATTGTTACAAACGATTTCTATTTTAAATAAATGTTGTTATCTTTAACGTTTGGTTCATTAAAGAATCCTGAAAAAAAATCACAGGTTCCATAAAAATACTAAGCAGCACAACTGTTTCCAACATTGATAATAAATCAGCATATTAGAATCATTTCTGAAGGATCATGTGACACTGAAGACTGGAGTAATGATGCTGACAAATCAGCTTTGCATCACAGAAATTTTAAAGTATATTAAAAAATCAAAACTGCCAATTTAAATTGCAATAATATTTCACAATATTACAGTTTTTTTCTGTATTTTTAGTCAAATAAACACAGCCTTGATGAGCAGAAAAGACTTCATCAGAAAAACATTAAAAATTTTACTAATCCCAACATTTTTAACGGCAGTGTACACGTTATTTATAGGTAATGTATGACACGTTAAAACACGTTTAATGTTTTAAACATGAATAAATAAAACAATGAATAAATAAAACAAGTTTATCACACTGTTAAAAAAGTACATTTAAAAGTTCAGGCTGAGCAGAGTGTATAATGCATAATGAATAAAAAAGTTGTTATAAATGATGTATATGAAATTCAACCACAGCTAAGGTAAATGTTCCATTGCCTCAGTCAAATGCAAACACTTGATTTTTCATAATATGAAGCAGGTGGTGCCTACCCTGCTTTCTCTACCCATTAAGGCCTCCTAAAAGTCAAAACAAATGTCCTGATACAGTACTACCATCAGTCACCAGCAGATGGAGACATTTTTTACTATTGAGGATGAGCCATTTCACAAATACAACTCTAGGTGACACTATTTTATAAGGTACAAGTCTTATTCTCAGCTGGGATGCCTCATCAATTTAATATACAAAGATTCATATGCACAGGTTCAAAAAAGGTCAACTACTTCCAGGGATGCTTATGTAATTGGTATTTTTATTTTGGCTCATTTGAATTAAAGATATGGGGTAGTAAATTTCAAGGGTTTTCTGACATATTACATATTTGACATATTACTTATATCTGACATATTACTTTAAGATTTATGGCTACAGAGGTGTAAAACATGTCATGCAATACTCCCTTCTCACTCTCAATCTAAACATGAGCTCATAGGGATTGATGGATGTGCATCTGATCTTCTTGACCTGTGCTTTTGCTGTTTTTTTTTATGCTGTCTGTGGCTGTTTAGAATTAACTACTTTATTTTAAGCTTCTTATGGTAATTTATTAATGTTTCATGCAGAAAAGCCAAATCAATGGCTACAAACAAGTGGTAATTAATCAAAGTGCACAAAGATCCTTCTTTACCCTCTGCTGTTACATCCTTCTGCCTCAGTGAGAAAGTGTTTTTACGTCACACCAACTTCCAAACATATTTAAAAAACACCGGGGTCAGCAAAACAACTTCACTAGAAGCCCTCAGTTGCATGTCTCTCCGAAGAATATGGATTTTCTGTTGATTCTACTGCTGTCTTGAATTCTGAACACACTGTAGCCGAACTCAAGTGTCAGAGCGAAACATATGCCACCACTTCAAAAGACAAAACACTCCTGGCCATCATGACTCAAGCTGAATTTGTGTGACAACCGGGAAGACGGGTGGAGGAGAGCGACACATCAAGCATCGTCTCTCCCCGGAGATGTCGATCTATTAAAAGAACAGAGCTCTGGAAATGTGATATACAGCTTCTGTTAAAGGTGTAACTGGATGTTGCTGTCGACCGTGCCACAGTAATTGGACAGTGATGCACTTGAAGCATTGCAGCATTGTCTCCTTTTGGCACCTTGCAGGCAAATTCTTTGGCTAAATCAATTGTTCACAGCGTTTCCACATATAGGAAATAGGTCTTAAAGGGATAGTTCATAAAAAATTAAAATTCTTTTATTAATTACTCACTCTCAAGTCGTTCCAATCACATAGGATCTTTGTTCATCTTCGAACACAAATTAAGATATTTTTCATGAGATCCGAAAGTTTTCAGACCCTGCATAGACAGCAATGGAACTAACACGTTCAAGGCCCAGAAAGGTAGTAAGGACACCAAAAGAAAACAAAAACGCATGCGTCATGGTACTGTCTTGAATGTGCATTAGGGACTGATACCGAAGAGAAGAAAGTGTTGAATAAGTTGTTACTTTTATTTTCTTTGCACACAAAAAGTATTTTCTTAGCTTCATAATATTTACTATTTAAATGATGTCCTTGCTACCTTTCGAGGCCTTGAATGTGTCGGTTGTGTTGCTGTCTATGAAGGGTCAGAAAGCTCTCGGATTAATCAGAAAATAACTTAACTTATGGGTTTGGAACAACAAAAGTGTGAGTAATTAATGACAGAACTTTCATTTTTAGATGAACTATCTCTTTAAGATTACATGTTGCCTCCAAAAAAGACTTTATAAGTCTATGTAACATGTAAACAAAACTTTGACAAGAATGGTTTTACATTTATTCATAATTATTGATATCGTTTCTTAATTTAGCAATGAATGGATTTATTTATTTATTTATTTTTAAATCATTCCTTATCAGTGTTGGGCATGTTTCTTTAAAAAAAGTAATTAGTTATAGTTACTAGTTATTTCTCACAAATGGTAACTGAGTTTGTAACTGAGTTACATCATTATAAAAGTAACCAATTACCAGGGAAAGTAACTATTGTTTTTTTTAATGTTCAAATATGTCAAATAACTTGGATGCCCCCAATATTAAATATGTTAAATGAATAAAACAATGTACACAAATCTACACTATTTTAATGTTGCTGACAATGTGGGACAAAACAATGTGCTTTTGTAAAGAAAATAAACAGGGTGCGCTCCCTGCAGCCTTGGTCTCTGTCGCCTTTCTTCACAGACATGGAAATAAAACAACCTGAATCTCAGAGACTACCTGCCTCACAGACATGAGAAATATATGTATAGAAAGCTTGAAAATGTCTACTTCTAAATGAAGTAAGTCACGTCAAAAAACAAATATTCTCTGATAAAATAACTTGTATGACACCAACACGAGCTCCAGTTTTCACTGTCTACACGTATTATTTCTAATGTAAACATGTCCACGAGCGGCTCCGCTTTCCAAAATGTAAACATCTACGTGAGATGCGCGGACATGTAGGTTAACACCCGCGTCACCGCCGTAAACAACCGTGAATGTTCATTGTTAGTCTCGGCTACTTTTTGTTTCTGGAAGAATTTACCTCAGAAGAAGAATGCAACGCAGCACAACACAACGCAGTGCAATGCACAGCTTTGCAGATCCTATGGCTGAGAGAGAGAGCCTACTCAGATGAAAACTGCTTCAGTAGCTCATTTATAGTAACGCCACATTTTACTGCCAGTAACAGTAATGGCATTGTAACGGGTGAAACGGTAATTCGTTTGACTATTCGTTACTAAAAAAATTAATGCCGTTAGTAAAAGTGTTTATTTATAATGCTGCTATTCCCATCACTGTTCCTTATCCACCTTATTTTTCCCATAAGAGCGGGTGCAGCCATTTATAAATGTTATGGGTCTGGCTTACGGTCTCATCCATGTCCAGCTATTTTCAGCTGTACAAAACAGCTAGTTTTGCTGCTTGATACTGAAAATGAGTGCGTCTCATTTTATTTTATTTTAATGTATTATCTTAATTACACACTGGTTTGTAGCGCAAGCAGTTTCACCATTTACTACATGTTGTCATTCTTCTTGTTATTTCTGTATAGTGGCTAATGAACTGGAAGTCTTGCCAATAGGCTTAGAAGAATTTGAAGAATAAGGTGGATAAGTGATAAAAGAATTGTTAACAGAATCATTTAATGAACTGGAATGGTTTAATTCTTTACAATTCCCATCCCGATAGTGTTCGGTGTGGGTGGAAATTGCAAGGAAGAGATGTCTAGTGTCACCACTGCTGTCTCTGTGGCTCCCTCCGACCGCCGCCAGTGGGAACCCTCCCCGGACTTTTAACCAACTACATTTCCCATAACCCCGTACCTGGACTCCCACTTCCGGTTCCGGGTTTCCCGGTTCACTTCCCGTCAGTCGGCCATTTTAAGCCGGCCGATCTGGCGGGATCCTCGCGAAGTTTTGGTTAGCTAGACTATCAATCCTGAGCGTTTTCCTTTCTATTGTTATTCTGTTGCCGACTGGACTGTTTATTATCGTTTGTTGATTCTTGCTGCCTGCCCCGACCCCTTTGCCTGGATTACTGTTTACTCTTTGGATACTCCTCGTTGTTCCCGTTTGCTGGTGTTTTGAACTCTGCCTGGTGTACTCCGTTTTGCTAATAAAGATGTCGCATGTGGATCGCCCGTCTCCGGATCAGTCTCTGACCACGTCACAGAAAACTTCGCCACCTCACGATCCAGCGACAGTTCAACCAGCGCCCACAACGGACCCCGCTACGGTACTGCAAATCGCTACGGAGTTATCTTCACAAGCCTCCACGCTATTGGCCCATCAGCAGCAGCTGGACCGTTTAACCAACCTCACAGGACAGCTTGTGCAAGCTTTGCAGGGACTGCAGCTGAGCCCACCAGCGACACCACCACCCACGCCCACACCACCACCACCAGCAGCGCAAGCGGTCGCCACCGGCCCACGCCTGGCTTTCCCGGAAAAGTTTGATGGGACTCCCGCGAAATGTAAGGGCTTCCTGCTTCAATGTTCGCTTTTTGTCAGTCAGCAGCCGCATTTACACCCCACTGACGAGGCTAAGATAGCGTTTGTCTGTTCACTGCTTACTGGGAGGGCATTGGAGTGGGCCACGGCGGTTTGGCGCCTAGACCAACCCACCTTTCCTTCGTTCTCTGCTTTCCTGCAACGTTTTAGGGAGGTGTTTGAACCTAGCTCAGGGAATGGAGAGGCGGGAGAGCAAATAATGGCGCTGCGGCAGGGCCGGCGTACGGCGGCTGATTACGCACTGACCTTCCGAACACTCGCGGCCCAGAGTGGTTGGAACGATGGCCCCTTAAAATTACACTACCGCAAGGGACTCAACCCGGACTTACAAGTTGAGCTGGCATGTCGGGATGAGGGCCTCCCATTAGAGCAGTTTATCGATCTCTCGATCCGGGTGGACAACATCATGCGGGCTCGCAAACCCAGCCGGCTGCTTGCGCCCACGCCTCATGCTACCTCCGTAGTTGACACCACACCTGAACCTATGCAGATCGGCACGACTAAGCTGTCTTCGGAGGAGAGGGAGAGAAGGCTCCGAAGCAACTTGTGTCTGTATTGCGGGCAACCTGGACACATCAGAGCAAACTGCCCCACGCGTCCGCCACGTCCGTCAACCTCGGTGAGTAGTGATGAATGTTCACTCAATCGCTGTGAGATCCCAGTGACTGTGGCCTTCGGGAATATTACAATTAAGACTACCGCTCTGATAGACTCGGGGGGCTGCGGGGAATTTTATGGATGCCCAGTTTGTCACCACTAATCACGTACCTGTTTCTTCTTGTTCCTCACATGTTACAGTGGCCGCCCTCGACGGGCGACCACTAGGCTCCGGCAAGATCCATCACACCACTGATGACATCACCCTCCACATCGAACCCAACCATCACGAGATCATTCGCTTCTTTGTCATCACATCACCCCACACTCCCGTCATATTAGGCTACCCCTGGCTCAACCTTCACGGACCCACCATCACCTGGACCAATCGCACCATTTCACATTGGTCACCCTACTGCCAAGAACACTGTCTCCAACCTAGGATCTCGTTACAGATCCCTTCTAAGACCCAGCCCGTCAAGAAAGCCATCCCCTCGGAATATCAAGACCTCCTCGAGGCCTTCAGCCCTCTCAAGGCCACCCAGCTACCTCCCCACCGGCCAGGGGATTGTGCCATCGACCTCCTTCCCGGGGCAACACCCCCTAGAGGGCGCATCTTCCCACTATCACGAGCCGAATCTACAGCCATGAACACATACATCCAGGAGGAGCTGGCCAAGGGCTTCATTAGACCATCCACCTCACCAGATTCGGCGGGTTTCTTCTTCGTCAAAAAAGAAGGACGGAGGTCTCCGCCCCTGCATCGACTACCGAGGGCTAAATGACATCACCATTAAATACCGCTATCCACTTCCGCTCGTCCCCGCCGCCCTGGAACAACTCCGCACTGCCAGAATCTTCACTAAGTTGGACCTACGGTCGGCCTATAACCTCATCAGGATCCGCGCTGGGGATGAATGGAAGACCGCCTTCTCCACAACCTCGGGCCACTATGAATACACGGTGATGCCCTTTGGGCTGGCCAACAGTCCGTTGTTCTTCCAGGCCTTCATCAACGACGTGTTTCGAGATATGTTGAACCGCTGGGTGATAGTCTATATTGATGATATCCTCGTGTATTCCAACACCTATGATGAACACATCACTCACGTTCGGGCAGTCCTCCAGCGTCTCATCTCACACCAGCTCTATGCCAAAGAGGAAAAGTGTGAATTCCACCTGGACAAGATCTCCTTTCTTGGCTACGTCATCAGCCCCGAAGGAGTATCTATGGACGAGCAGAAGGTGAATGCTGTGTTAAACTGGCCCCGACCTAAGACCCTCAAAGAACTCCAGCGCTTCCTGGGCTTTTCGAACTTTTACCGACGATTTATCCGCCACTTCAGTACCGTAGCGGCGGCACCACTCACGGCCATGGTTAAGAAGGGCACCTCACGTCTTACCTGGTCCGAACCAGCACTCCAGGCCTTTAATGATCTCCGTCACAGATTCACATCGGCGCCTGTCCTCCACCATCCCGACCCTGACAAACCTTTCGTAGTGGAGGTGGACGCTTCTAGCACCGGGGTAGGAGCGGTGCTCTCCCAACGTCAGGGCGAGTCACTTAAGATGTTCCCCTGTGCGTACTTCTCCCACAAGCTGACTTCCCCCGAGAGAAATTACGACGTGGGCAACCGCGAACTCCTAGCCATCAAATTAGCCCTGGAGGAGTGGCGACATTGGCTAGAGGGCGCCAAACACCCCTTTACAGTTCTCACCGATCACAAGAACTTGGAATACCTCCGCTCAGCTAAGCTACTCAATCATCGCCAGGCCCGTTGGGCTCTGTTTTTCTCTCGCTTCGACTTCACGGTCACCTACCGCCCCGGTTCCCAGAATACTAAGGCCGACGCGCTCTCCCGCCAGTTCGAACCCGACCAACCCGCCAGCTCATCAGAAACCATCCTGCCCACAGCCATCATCGTGGCTCCCGTGAACTGGGATATTATGACTGAAATCTCTGAGGCCCAGGCCCAAGACCCCACACCAGCCGACTGCCCCGCCAACCTTACTTACGTACCGCTCGCCCTTCGACCCCGGGTCCTAGCGGACGTACACAACTCCCCTAGCTCGGGCCACCTGGGGATCGAGGCCACCCTGCAGTTGCTCTCCAACCGATTCTGGTGGCCCCACCAACGCGCCGACACCATCGACTTTGTCAAGAGATGCGCTACATGCAACATCTCCAAAGTTCCCCGCCGCCTGCCGGCCGGCCTGCTCCAGCCCTTGCCCTTGCCACAACGCCCTTGGTCACACATAGCCGTCGATTTTATCACAGACCTGCCTCCCTCTAACGGCTACACCACGGTACTCTCGGTAATTGATCGCTTCTCCAAGGGTTGCCGATTCATCCCCCTCACCAAACTTCCCACCGCCATGGAGACAGCTGAACTCCTCTGTAACTGGGTTTTTCGATTATATGGGCTACCCGAAGATATAGTGTCCGATCGTGGACCCCAGTTCTCGTCTCGCCTCTGGGCCAGCTTCTGTCGTCTGCTCGGAATAAACGTCAGCCTCACCTCGGGATACCACCCCCAGGCCAATGGCCAGGTCGAGAGACTAAACCAGGAACTGTCTCGCTTCCTACGATCCTACTGCCACGATCATCAGGAGGACTGGAGTCGCTTCCTGTTCTGGGCCGAATACGCACAGAACTCATTACGGAAACCCACCACTCAGCTCACCCCCTTCCAATGCATCCTAGGGTTCCAACCGCCTTTGTTTCCCTGGTCAGGTGAACCATCAGACCACCCCGCAGTCAATTCCTGGTTTCAGCAGAGCGAGGAGACGTGGAACCGGGCTCATGTCCATCTCCAGAGTGCTGTGCGCCGCACCCAAGCCCAGGCCGACCGCAGGC
This sequence comes from Labeo rohita, assembly GCF_022985175.1. Taxonomy (NCBI): domain Eukaryota; kingdom Metazoa; phylum Chordata; class Actinopteri; order Cypriniformes; family Cyprinidae; genus Labeo; species Labeo rohita. The sequence continues at coordinate 21,262,522 of NC_066869.1, read as the reverse complement.
GCCGGCCCAACCCTCCTTATGAACCGGGACAGTGGGTTTGGCTCTCAACTCGAGACCTGCGCCTCCGCCGACCCTGCAAAAAAGTTAAATCCCAGGTACGTGGGTCCCTTTAAGATCATTAAACAAATCACACCTGTATCATTCAGATTGGAACTGCCTGCAGAGTATCGTATCTCACCCACTTTTCATGTTTCTCTGTTGAAGCCCGCTGACGACCCGGGAGGAGTGGAGAACCTAGAGGAGACCGCCTCACAGGGACCTCCCCCCATCATCATCGACGGCGAGGAGGTCTACCAGGTCAACTCGATCTTGGACTCCCGGCGCCGGAGAGGTCACCTCCAATATCTCATAGACTGGGAGGGCTTTGGCCCTGAAGAGAGATCCTGGGTCGCGGCCGAGGACATCCTCGACCCCTCACTCACACTCAGCTTTCACTCGGCGCACCCGGATCGACCAGCTCCTCGTAGGAGAGGTAGACCCCGGCGTCGGGCACCTCCTCGCGCCAGGAGTCGCTCGCAGGGGGGGGGCTCTGTCACCACCGCGGTCTCTGTGGCTCCCTCCGACCGCCGCCAGCGGGAACCCTCCCCCGGACTTTTAACCAACTACATTTCCCATAACCCCGTACCTGGACTCCCACTTCCGGTTCCGGGTTTCCCGGTTCACTTCCCATCAGTCGGCCATTTTAAGCCGGCCGATCTGGCGGGATCCTCGCGAAGTTTTGGTTAGCTAGACTATCAATCCTGAGCGTTTTCCTTTCTATTGTTATTCTGTTGCCGACTGGACTGTTTATTATCGTTTGTTGATTCTTGCTGCCTGCCCCGACCCCTTTGCCTGGATTACTGTTTACTCTTTGGATACTCCTCGTTGTTCCCGTTTGCTGGTGTTTTGAACTCTGCCTGGTGTACTCCGTTTTGCTAATAAAGATGTCGCATGTGGATCGCCCGTCTCCGGATCAGTCTCTGACCACGTCACATCTAGTCACCCCACTGACATTTACAAGGCAGTTTCGTTCTGAACAAAGCAACATTCAGCATACATTTCACATACCTCTCTAAATAAATAATTGGAAGTTGCAATAAAGTTGCAAAGTTGCACAAGCACAAATTACATAAGCACAAGCTTCACAATTGTAATTCCCAACGCTCAAAACGTGATGTAAACCTTAAATCCCAACATAACAGAACATTAACAACTAACAATGCATGTCCTTTTAAATCTTGCTCAAAAACAGCATTTTGATTTTTTTTCTCCCCATATCCAATCCCTTACAAAGCATGCTGAGTACTGGAAATCCCCTGTTTACACCAACAATAATTATTCATGTAGTTTCAACAAATTAATTATGTAAAACTTCTGTTTTGCACATTTAAAAGGATTACACAGCAAATGGAATGAAATGTCGTATTAGCTCATTTTAATTAACTAACTTGGGCAAGCAGCAAATATCTCAACTAAACATCACTCAATGTAAGTCCTTCGTGTGAGGTTTTATGGTGGCTGGCAAAACATCCACACTTTTAACACCTAACAAAGGTAAGATACCAGAGTAAATGTTTGGCTTTGTGAGTGAATGGAGTTTTTGCTATTCCTGTAACACTATTTGCAGTATAGTCTGAAGTCTCAATGCCCAGCAGGGGTTTGATTAAGGAGTTGAGTTCATGGGGTGATAAAACAGTGAAGGCAGCTGTGATGAGTCAGCCTGACACTTTTATGGGGGTTAGCTGCTGGCAGAGGCAATATTGACGAAGACAGGGGCCGGAAAAATATCATGAACCTGCCCTATGAGATCTTACAGGGCAATACTGGATTTGGATATAAGAGTAAAAGAATGAATATACTATACCGTGTCTGTGAGACTATGACTTACTACACATCTCTCTGGAATAAGCCAGTCTCTACCTTTCTGTCTAACACCAGGAGGAATTTCTGAAACATATCAATCCCCAAATCTGACTTGAGAGTCAATGAATCATAAACCACACCCTGTCCATCCATTTAGGCCATATTTGGTTCAATTTCAGTTGCGACAACGGGTGAATCACCAAAACCCAATGTCAATTTAACGTCTAATGTCAGTATTAATCAGCTGATGTTGATATTTTAAGTCGTAAAGTAACCAAAAAATGCATGTCTGTCTGATGTTTAGGTCGAACATCAACCTAACGTTACAGCTGAGGTCAAAAGTTTACATGCACCTTGCAGAATCTGCTAAATGTTAAGTATTTTACCAAAATAGAAGGGATCATACAAAATGCATGTTTTTTTAGTACTGACCTTAATAAGATATTTTACACTGTAAAAATCCGGAAGGATTTTTCTGAAGAAAAAAAAAACAGCTGTGGATCATTCAGGTAACAAGACAGTATTAAGAATCAAGTGTATGTAAACTTTTGAACTGAGTCATTTTTAGAAATTCGACTATTATTTTCTCTTGTGGACTATATGTAAATGTATTATGTGAAATATCTTATTCAGGTCAGTACTAAATAAAAAAATACCAAGCATTTTGTATGATCCCTCCTATTTGGTAAAATAATTAACATTTTGCAGATTCTGCAAGGTGTATGTAAACTTTTGACCTCAACTGTATATTGACATCCGGTGCCAGGTGGGAAAAAGAACTGGTCCACCTGACTTTTGGTTTGTTCCAAGGTTTTTTTATGTCACCTGATGGAGTTTGGATTCCTTGCCACTGTCAGCATTGACTTACCTATTTGGGGTTTAAAAGACCTGTAATATTCACTAATAGCAGCAATTTGACTGCACTGACAAAACTTAACTGAACTGAGCTGAATCATGACACTATGGCTATGTTCACACTGTGAGTCGTAGTCCTCAATTCCTATTTTTGCTCAGATTCGATTTTTTTTTCTGAACTGACCCGAATGCGCAAAAAAACAATACGAACAGTGTTGCCATGTTTTCACAGCAAAACCTGCCTAATTGCTTCTCAAAACTAGTCTAAAATCGCATTCTGTGAGGTAAATATCATGTTAATGGGGTCATTTCAACCCACAGTGTTGCAAAACAAACCACGGCAACAGTGAAAAATTAGCCCAATTCCACAGGAAAACTGTGGAAAAATACTTGCACAGTTACACTAATGTAAGCAATTATGCATTTATTCATAGTGTGATCTGCTGCAGAAGCCAGCAAAATTACACAGTCAATATGAAAAACCAAGACAAGGATGTGACAGAACAGTTTATGATACCCTCGTTTTTTTTTTTTTTTTTTTTTTTTTGCAGCATTGAAACTGTTATTGAACTAAACTGAATCAACACTTACCTGACTCAAGTTGAATAACACTACTATCTTCTGTAGAGCTTATAGCTGAGCTAAACTGATGAAGTTACACTGTTACAGAACTGAATCAACACTGAACTGAACTTTAGAGCTGTTTACAGCAGAATTTGTCTCAGTTTTCATCATTGCTTCTTCCCTGTTTATTACTGTGAAGTTGCATTAGAACAATTTGTACAGCATAAATCACTATACTATAAATAAAGGTGACTTGACTTGATTCTGACTGGTCAGTTGCACCATCTAGCAGTCAGTTATTTTCTAATATTCTTGGCAAAAATCAGACCGCTCATCTGATTAACTGGCACTATTTTCTTGTCTCTCATATGACACTGTGAACTCTGGCTCTTATTTCAGACAGACAAAACCGGCACCATCTTGCAACTCAGTTGTTGACTGTATAGCGAAAATGACCTTGGAGGTCTTTAGTAATAATGCTAGTGTAATATTGTTCCAGTGTTGTTTTCTTGTAGCAAGACCAATTGTTTTGTGCATTTAGTGGAGGCTTTAAGATAATATACAGGTGAAATTTACATATAATTTGAATTCAAATATAATTTAATGGCCACATATTTATTTAATTGGTGAGTCAGAGTAATGCGGATAATAAATGTAATCATGTACATTCAGCCAGTCATTATCATAAAATAAACCCCTTCAGTGTAATATAACACCCCAGTGCTCCATGTCAGTTTATTTTACGATAGTGCCTAGCTGACTCTGCGTTATCTCTGACATATGAGGGAATATGAGGGAATGAGAGAGTCTGAGTTTTGCAAAGTTTGAAATAAAGCATTATGACAAATGTCTTTGCAAAGCATTTTACTGTGGATGAACAGAATGACAAAATTGCAGTTGGCCTTTACTTGTAACAGCTTTTGAATTGCTCATTAATGTTGCCAACTATGATGAAATAGAAAGTGAAATGAAAGATGAAGTAGAAAATAAAAAACTATGATGAAATAAAGCTATCAAACACAACTGAATAAAATGATAACAAGCCACGTACCCCAAAGGAAGTGTGGACTATTAAACTGAACGCAGATTTTGCAAAGTAAAGGCTTTGATTGCGAAACCCAGAACAAAATGGATATTATGCAAAACAGCTTTTCCTCATTAGTAACACTTTTACTTAGGGGAGTGAAATGGAAATATTTCATATATTCAAAAATGCATACAGACAGAATAGGAAAAACTTCCATCTTGAATTCAAATGGACTAAATTGTCCATGTGGAATAAAAAATGCAGAAATCTGTCAAGGAAATCAATACTTCTTGAGACCTGACTGAGATAAAATTAAGAATCTCTTAGAGCACAGACGTGCGGTTCAGGCTATCAGTTTATAGCTACAACTCACGCATAGTAAAATATAACTATGCAACCAAACAGTATACATTACAACCTTGTTAGACGTGTTGAATGGGTGATTGCTAGCACAGCATTTAATATTCAGGCTTAATTATAAAAATAAATAAAAAAAACTTAACACCACTACAGACAACATCATATTGGTATAGTATATGCCACTAATATACCCTGTACTATCAACCTTCTGTTGCTCTATTTTCTGAGAAATGTTTTCCAGAGGTTGTTTGGCACAGCTGGAGCCTGTGACTGCACAGAAACAAAGATGACATCTGTATAAAAACACCTTGAAAGGAACATTTTGTTTCATCTTTGCGCAAACATGTAATACAGTAACTAAGTGTACGGACACGTTTTTCGTGCATACTTTCTTATAAAAAAAAAATAAATAAAATTTTTTTTGGAGTAAAAGACAACAAATCCCTCTGAAAAGATCTTGAGTAATAAAAGGCAGTGACGACAGCATGTCATAATGGGATGGTGAAGAGCAATCAAGACCCATGAATATCATGTCAGCACTCTGATTCCTGGAAGAGGAATAAACAGGATGTTTCACCACTTCAAGAAGATCAAACAATCTCCTTTAACCACTCCTGCGGCACGTTTGATTCCTGCTTTGTCTTCACACCAATGTGTGAGAGCTGCCTCTCGATTTGATACACGCTGACAAACACATGGTGATGATTGCCGTCCTGCATTAGTGGTCTTTGATTCTCAGAAGAAAACAAAGATATTGCATTAAACGCTTTACCAGGCAAAGGAAAGGAAATGGTACAAGAAAAAAGGAATTGGGCAAAAGGAATAAAGGAAAAAATACATAATGGAAATGGTGTGAGAGAAAATTGAAAGGAAAGGAATGGAAATGGTGTGAAAGGAAAGGAAAGGAAAGGAAAGGAAAGGAAGGGAAAGGAAGGGAAAAGAAAAGAAAAGAAAAGAAAAGAAAAGAAAAGAAAAGAAAAGAAAAGAAAAGAAAAGAAAAGAAAAAAAAAAAAGAAAAAAGAAAAGAAAAAAACAAAATGGAAATGAGTGAAAGGAAAGGAAAGGAAAGGAAAGGAAAGGAAAGGAAAGGAAAGGAAATTAAAGGAAAGGAAAGGAAAGGAAAAGAAAAAAACAAAATGGAAATGGTGTGAAAGGAAAGGAAAGGAAAGGAAAGGAAAGGAAAGGAAGGGAAAGAAAAGAAAAGAAAAGGAAAGAGTAAAGGGAAAATGAGTGAAGGGAAAAAATACAGAACTGAAATGGTGTGAGAGGAAATTGAAAGGAAGGGAAATGAAAGGAAAGAAAAGGAAAGGAAAGGAAAGGAAAGGAAAGGAAAGGAAAGGAAAGGAAAGGAAAGGAAAGGATACAAGAAAAAAGGAAAAGGGCAAAATGAGTAAAAGGAAAAAAACACAGAACTGAAATGGTGTAAGTGTACAACTTTCCAACATTTCAAAATTTAAGGGAGCAGGGTAACAAATTATTTTGAGCTGACTCAACAGTATGGAAATGGTGCAAGAAGTAATGAAAAGAAGTGGGAAAAAGAAAAGATTGTAAGAGAAAAGGAATGAACAAGAAATATGTGAAAGGAAGAAATAAAATGAAAGGGTTCAAGAGGAAAAGAAAAAACTAAATGGAAATGTGTATAAGGAACTTAGAAGGAAAAGGAAAAAGAAAAGGGTGCAAGAGGAAAGGAAATGAAAATAAAGGATGAGAAAGGGAAAAATGGTGCGAGAGGAGAGGAAAAAGAAAAGGAAACTGCAATAGAAATGGTGCATGAGGGGGGGAAAAAGAAAGATTTCAAGAGGAATGGAAATGGTGTGCGAGGAAAGGATAGAAAAAAAGGATGAGAATGGAAAGGACACAAACAGAACATAAATGATACAAGATAAGGAGGAAAATGTGAGGATCCTAATCTTGTTAACATTACCTAACAATCCTTATCTTGGGTGATGTAACCTACTGACTACAAATTAAAGCTCATAATTGGAGGCTGTTAAATCCATGAACCACCGTGTTCCTGAGAAAGACAGGAGGGGAACTGCAGGGGAACAGTGCCTGTAATTAATCTACCGTAAATCACTTGGATAAGAAACATCAGATATATAAATAACCCAGCACACAAGCCTTTATAACTCAGTCACCCGTTACATTAGAGCACATTATTACTGTAGAGTGTAAAGGTACATCCTGTAGATCTACTCACTAACTGACTGTATGCTGTAACCATCTCTTCCACCGATAATTCTACCCCAGAATAGAACTTGGAATCCTTTGGCACTGACTTCATATGTTGTTCTTTTCACTCTGCAAGTTCATCCTTGATAATTTTAGTCGGCAGCCACAAATTTTATGATTAATCTGCAAGCCAACAGCATTTCCATGAGCCTTCAGCAGCACATAATAACTTCAAGCTTATTATTATTGTTATTTTCTTTTTAAGAAATGACAAATTCCTTGATGAGATGCAGCACTTCTGGTGCGGGACTCAATTATTGTTTTCACACTGGGCCAATTTGAAATAAAATGAAATATGGTGGATATAGTGGACAAAAGGATGCAATCAACTGGATGCAGCAACAGCAGGAGGGAAAGATATAGACACCAAAATATTTATTTTGTCATTAACAGACACCTTTTTATCCAAAGCAAATTGCAGAGACACCCCTGAAGTAATCTGGGCTAAAGTGCGTTCAGAAAAAAAAAGACAAATTTGAAATGTACAAATATTTCCAAAATGTTCTGACGATTATTATTATTTTTTAAAATATTGTATATTAAATATAAAATCATATTTAAATGCAAAAATGCAGAAGAAAATAAAAATAATTTTTTCTAATATTATTGCAATTTAAAATAACAGATTTCTATTTTAATTTACATTACATTTTTTAAATATAATCAACAAATAATAGAAAAAAGTATCACTGGTTCCAAAAAAAATAAAATAAAATAAATAAATAAATAAATAAATAAAAATAAGCAGCAAAGGTTTCAACACTGATAATAAATCAGCATATTAGAATATTTTCTGAAGAATTATGTGACACTGAAGACTGGTGTAATGAATGATAAATATTCAGTGCTGCATTTAAATATATATATATATAAATATATATATATATATATTTTTTTATATATCTATTTTTCCCCCATTACCTCATATAAGTACAGTACATATATTACATATATTATTATTATTATTATTATATAAAATGAATGCATATTATGATTAATGCATGTTGTGATTTTATCTTTAAAAAAATCCAACATAGTTTAATAATTGTTAATATGCATAAGAACATTTCATGTAATTTCATGTAAATTTTTGCCTTTATAAATCATGATTGTTCCTCACTTTCACTTTAATATCTGATCGTATGTGCATTTCATAAACGAGGCCCCAATTTGGATCAGCAGTTTGTGAATTTGCAAAGAAAATGTGCAAAGTTTACCAACAGTGAAATTCGCTATTGTCTGTATGAACATGAGTGGCTCCATCAAATCCTCATCAGCCAGAACAATTTCACAGCAATAATTAAAGCGCTAATCATTAGTGTTTGTAATCGTTCAATCATTAATCACCAGGAAAGTTACATACCATAATCATGATGGCATGATAACATGTTATAAAGCTTGATAGCGGTAGTTTTGTCTGCGTACTGAGTTTAAGCAGACTTGCCTCGAGGGAGGCCTTTCTTCTTTTGTTCTCTGGCTGACTGGGGAATTCAAAGTGCATTATGGGGAAAAAAAAAAGTACAACTTAAATGTAAAGCGTGAAAAGTATGTAACACAAGACAGAGAATATCAGCTATTTGAAAGTTCATCTTTCAAGCAGTTGTACTTTCTAAAAATGTTTCTTAATTTATTTTACTTTAATAATGGATGTTGTATGTGGCATTTTGCCTTTCGTTTTCGATATCATTTGGCATTCGCTTAATACGCAGCTTGAAACAATCAAATCTTGTTTTTCATATATTTCGGATCGCCCCTCACATGTCATTTCAAAAGCAGGTAGGCCATCATCCATCACGCGGGTTTCTGCTCAGAGCAAAGCGGCCGGGGCAAGGGTTAACAGGGGCTTCCTGATTGCTGCTGTTATTCTAGAGGAGTTCACTGCCTTCCAATCATCCACTACAGGGTCATGAACAAGGAGGGAAAATGCAGTCCAATCCTTATAAGCTGAAAAAGTATGTGTGCTTTGGACCGGTACCAGCACGCAATTATTCCACAACACAGTCCACCCATCACTGGTCTTGGCGACCGAAGAGATGAAAAGAGCAGATTTAAGACTGAATTCATGGTATGTGTGGATGGCTCAGCTGAGGTGAATGAAGGAGCTGTGTGAAGAGCATAGGATGAGCTGAGGATAATCTTTGGGAGGCCAATTTAGAAATAATGAGATTACTGAATGAGATCAGCACAGATCCGACGACGCAGTGAGGAGAATGCATTAACCAATCATAGAGACCCATAAATTCACACCTGGAGAGAAAACAACAGGTCTCAATTACCAGCGTACTGAAACTTCACACACTTTGAGGATACGTTAGTGCGGAAAGCTCTTATATGGAGAAGATTAGGATGTGCGTAAAAGCTAATTACATGTTTAAAATGCATTTTAGTAGAGACACTTCATAAGGATTGCAGAGCATCTTGCTTTAGCATGCTTAAGTGGCAACCACTGAGGAAAACATTTCAGACAAGATTCAAGCACATTGGAGTATTTGCTCTGGTATAATCCAATTTTAAAAAGAAGAAGAAAAACAGCTATTTAGGCTTTTGTGTGTATTTTAGTAAAGTAGTGTTACTAAAAAAAAAACAAAACAAAACAAAAAAAACCTGCAACTAGGGGTGGGCGATATGATCTTGTATCACGATATAAGTAATTTTATTTCAAAGTAATGATATATATCACAATATTGTTGTTGTTTTTTTAAATAATTTAATAATTCTGGTCACTACTGTCAATATTACACACACAAGAAAAAAAAATAAAATAGTATCCTAAATTAAAAAAAAGAAGAAGACAACACAAGTAAACAGTCAGTGATTAAATAAGAATAAGAAACTAATTACAAGTAATAGGACAAAAAACTACAGTAGAGCAAATAATTAAGAAATGCTACATACATTGTATAAAGTAATCAAGTGTATAAAAACACTGCATATTCTTCACCGTGTGAATTAAATATAGATTTATTCTTATTAATGTTAAAAAAAAGTGTCATGTCAAGAGCAGCGAAGGTTTTTCTCTTTTGTTGTTTGATTAACACGAAAGACAGACGGCAGGAATATTAGACCACTGTCACTTTAAAAAAAGAAAGTTCACTTCCAGAACAAAAATGTACAGGTAATTTACTCACCACCTTGTCATCCAAGATGTTCATGTTGTTCTTTCTTCAGTCATAAAGAAATTATGTTTTTTTGAGGAAAACATTTCAGGATTTCTCTCTATATAGTGGACTTCAATGGTGCTGGTGAGTTTGAACTTGCAAAATGAAGTTTAAATGCAGCTTTAAAGGGCTCTAAGCTGAGGAAGAAGAGTCTTATCTAGCAAAACGATTCTTTTCTAAAAAAATTACAATTTATATACTTGTATATGCTAGTCTTGTCTAGCTCTGCGTGTACTCTGTGTATTCCGGTTCAAGACAGTTAGGGTAGGTTGAAAAACTCACATTTCATTTACTTATCCAAAATCGTCCTACATTGCTGTTTTATCTTTTTTGTAAAGGGCGTTTGATCTTTTTTGCACGTTCACTTTGTAAACACTGGGTCGGTACTTCTGCAGCGATGTAGGACGATTTTGGAAGTTGGAGGAGAAAATGAGATGAGAGTTTTTTGACATACCCTGTCTTGAACCGGAATACACAGAGTTCACACGGAGCTAGACAAGACGAGCATTTAAGGCAGAAAAAGTATATAAATTGTCATTTTTTTAGAAAATAACCGATCGTTTCGCTAGATAAGACCCTTCTTCCTCGGCTGGGATCGTTTAGAGCCATTTGAAGCTGCATTTAAACTGCATTTTGGAAGTTCAGTCTCGCCGGCACCATAGAAATCCACTACATGGAGAGAAATCCTGAAAAAACCCATAATTTCTTTACGACTGAAAAAAGAAAAACATGAACATCTTGGATGACAAGGGGGTGGGTAAATTATCTGTAAATTTTTGTTCTGGAAGTGAACTTCTCCTTTAAGAGGTGCTCATATCCTAAAAAACTGTTACACGTGTTTTCTTTCTCAGCTGTTTACTTTCACTTAAGACCTAAGTGACTGAGAATACATGAAAAGACAAGTATTTTAACACATATAAGTATGTGTATTTAACTGTTCAAGGCCCATGAAGTAGCAAAAATAACTCCTGCGCTCTATGAGCACGAGTCTTCATGTGTGCGTGCCTCTCTGACAGCACGTGCATCTAGCAAAATGAGTTCTGATTGCTTTTTAACAGCTTAAAAACACTTGTTTTTAAACCGCAATGCTTGAAAACCCATGCAAACGTTATGTTTTTGTGGATACGTAGCACAGCAATGTCATGTGAGTGTGTAACCGCAATTTTTTCTCAAGGTTTAGGGTCATTTACAACACGTAGACATCTTTGAGTTTAAGCAGTACAAATACTATTTTAATTCACCAAACTAATTTCAAAACTAATTTTATAACCAATTTCAATTCAGCGTTTCGAAACATCTTAGAATAGGCTATTTTTGTATGAACAGCATTTCAAATGTATTTTTAGATGCAGGGAAAACACATCATTGACCCTGTATGTGCAGGACTGCATAGGTTCATGGGTACTGATCTGAGCAGGTGTACGTGATGTTTGTGCAGCCCTCACTACCTGCAGTTCATTTCAAGGAGCTGACGTACTGCTGGCCTGACCCATCCAGCAACGACTTTGTGCTTTAGGGTCTTCTCGGCGGCCGAAAGCGTGAGCGCTCCAACTTTGTTTGCGGACAGAAAACAGTCATCCATCTACAACACAATCATCATGTTCAGATTGGAAGATCTGCTTTTTGAGTCATGACTCATACGGCATTAATAAATTATGAGAAACTTTAAAACATCTGAATCAACACCGTTGCTACTAACTACTGGTGTTATGTCCGTAAATTCACAAGATGCATATGTTGATCTTCTATGGCTCATTGACAGGACTCTCTGTGAAAATGAACCTGTTATAGAAAGTTAGACGCAGTTGCCAAAATAACATCTTTTGTTTACCACTAACAGACCGTACAACCAGAATGCATTTGCAAGAAATAAATCATCAAGAAACATGATAAATTACCAAAAAAACTCCTTTCCTTTAGTTACGGCAAACAAATGGTCAGGTCAGAAAGTAACATATGAATCAATAATTGATGTGCGTTTTGACAGTTCCTTACAAATATGGAGGTGCTGGAGGCACAGTCACTGTTTACGGCCCAATACCTTAGGTTTGTTACCATGTGTTCAATATTAGATTTCTTCTATGATGGTCCAGTGAAGGGGGCTGTACTGCTTGAAACTCATGCATCATTAATCAAAGCTCCTATTTCAGTGCAAAATATTTGAGTTAGAACCTAGCAGAATTATTTTTGGAATCACATTTAGAGAAAAACTCAATTAAAGGTTAATGTGAAACTTATTTATAGGCTTTAATAAAAAGTTATGTCAGAAAACAAACCAAAAGTGGCATATAAAAGTTACACAATGCAGCATGCTTTGCACATATGGTGAAACAATGGCGTTATTTAGAATCAAAAAGGTTAACAAACCAATAGCATTACCAACTAAACCAGCAGTGGACCAGAATGCAACTCATGCAGATTTCCAGCAGGGTGATAAATTTACATAGCTACATAAAAAATACACAATAAAATGTAAAAATAAATTCAAAAAGATAACATACAGTTGAACTCAAAAGTTTACATACACCTTGCAGAATCTGCAAAATGTTAATTATTTTATCAAACTTAGAGGGGTCATACAAAATACATGTTATTTTTTATTTAGTACTGACCTAAATAAGATATTTCACATGAAAGAAGTTTACATATAGTCAACAAGAGAAAATGATAGTTGAATTTATAAAAATGACCCTGTGCAAAAGTTCACATACACTTGATTCTTAATACTGTGTTGTTACCTGAATGATCCACAGTTGTGTTTTTTTTTTTTTTTTTTTTTTTTTTTTTTTTTAATTATAGTTCTTTATGAGCTGCTTGTTTGTCCTGAACAGTTAAACTGCCTACTGTTCTTCAGAAAAATCCTTCAGGTCCCACAAATTCTTTGGTTTTTCAGCATTTTTGTGTATTTGGACCCTTTCCAACAATGCCTATATGATTTTGGGACTCATATGCAACTATTACAGAAGGTTCAAACACTCACTGATGCATCAGAAGGAAAAACAATGCATTAAGGGCCGAGGGGTGAAAACTTTTTGAATGTAAAGATCAGGGTAAAATTAACTTATTTTGTCTTCTGGGGAAAATGTAATTGTCTTCTGTAGCTCCTGAAGGGCAGTACTAGATGAAAAAATATGATATTTAGGCAAAATAAAAAAAACGTACACATCCTCATTCTGATCAAAAGTTTACACCCCTGGCTCTTAATGCATCGTTTTGCCTTCTGAAGCATCAGTTTTTACATCAGAGTGTTTAAACCTTCTGTAATAGTTGCATATGAGTCCCTCAGTTGTCCTCAGTGTGAAAAGATGGATCTCAAAATAATACAGTCATTGTAAAGGAGTAAACAAAGAATCTGTGGGATCTGAAGGACTTTTCTGAAGAACAGCAGACAGTTTAACTGTTCAGGACAAACAAGGGACTCATGAACAACTATCACTAAACAAAAGATCATTCAGGTAACAACACAGTATTAAGAATCAAGTGTATGTAAACTTTTGAACAGGGTTATGTTTATAAATTCAACTATTATTTTCTCTTGCGGACTATGTGTAAACATCTTCTATGTGAAATATCTTATTCAGGTCAGTACTAAATAAAAAAAAACAAAACATGCATTTTGTATGATTTCTCTTATTTTGGTAAAATAATTAACATTTTGCAGATTATGCAAGGTGTATGTAAACTTTTGACTTCAACTGTATTTACATTAAAAATACACAAATTAACATATAAATATAAATAATAATTATAAAAATAAAACTAACATTAATAATGTAAATAAACACATTTAAAATCCCAGTCTCAACATTTGAACACTGGGGTCAAATTAGTGGTGTATGTTTTAGTCACTGCACCAGTTACAAGAGTTCAATGGTTGATTTCACATTATGCCATGATGACAACCTCTCATTAACACTCCCCTGATAGTGTGTCATAATGCTCAATTAGGCTTAATCAGTGTCTGTAGTAAATCACTATAATTGCTTCTCCATAGACTACAATAGATAAAGCGCCCTCATGATGCTGTGGAACACATATAATATTCACATGTTCAGCAATGTGAGCCGCTCAGCATCCTAAGAATGCAGTGGTCTGGTCCTATCTGAAGCTTGACTAAATATGACAGAAAAAGCCTTTAATAGTGATTGTCCATCATATTAATTTGTTTAAAACTGCATATAGGCAATTACTCTAATCATAATGTCAAGCAGATATTTCTTTGTAATAAGGAATGCTTTGTGACATCAAATGTCAGGCAGGATTGCTGAGAACAACCAAGACTAATTAAAGTTTAAATCTCGGATTGGTTAAATCTCTCACTCGGTTAAAAACTGAATTTTTTACTTTTATTGAGACTTTTATTATATTGAGGTAAAAGCTCTCATGACAAGTGAAGCTGAAAATAAGGGCTGGACAAAAAGTTTGTTGCATGTTTTGTTTTAAGCATATTATTTAACACATTTAATTAAAACTGACTCCATTTCAGCCCATACTTGTCGACCCTCTTCATTGACAATAGCTGAAACAAAGAGGTATATAATATCAGGAGAAACTATCCATTAGCATTCCCATTCATCTCAATGGCAGTTGTCAAGGAGTATAAATAACATCAAACATCTCTGTACTGGTCACTTTTAATAGTTCTGCTAGCCCTCATAAAACTACCAAAAGTAATATTAATGTGGAATTAAGCAGCAGATTATGCAAAAATAATAATATCCCTTTAAGTTATTCAAGGAGTTCCAGTCATAACTTAATAACAGACTCGAATATCTGATGTTGATTACGTTAATATTATTGGAAATATTCAGATCTGAACAGCACATTTTGGGACCACCAAATATTTTGTCTCTTCACACCTCATTTCACAGAGGAAGTACGTGATTGGAGAAACAACACTGTGGCCTCGGTCCAAAATGATATGAATTGAGAAAAATACCACTGGCTGCCGCTCCATTCTGACACAAACAATCCAGTATATTTCTCAAGTGCCACCTTTCTTCCTTTGTAATCTAAAAAAGATTGGATGCAAACCAGATGGACCAGAAGGACCACTTGTGAGAGAAATAACAATAATACCAACATGAGCATACATTTAATCATATTAAATTAAATTTAATATATTTATTTTTAAAAATAAGCACAGCCCAGCCAACCTGGGCAGCTTTTACTGAATACCATACTGAATATGTTATTTTGAGTAATCAAAAACTCAGTATGATCATTACATGAAAATGACCACTGATAGCATGATACCATTTATTGAATGCCATAATGAATACAGCTGTTATTTTGAATAATCAATCAACCAGTCAATTTAATAACTCCATTCGATGAAGGGTTTTGAAATTAAATAAAAATGATCGCTGATAGCATTTACTATTGCATATTACTGCCACTATAAAAAAAAAAAGCATAGCGAGACAACGGTTAAATGCAAAACATGCCATTGTAAAATTATGCTGATGGGATCATTGTCATTTTTAGTAGTGTTATTCATTTACCATTGATTGCCTATGCAAACCTGAATATGCTGTTGATTATTCAAACTAGGCATGGAAATGACACTCATGTGATCAACATCATTTTCATTTCCTTGTATATGTGGATGGGAAAGCAATGCTACTTGTTGGGAAAATAATGAAACTACCTAACGACATGCCACGGCAAATGATTCACATTTTAAATGTGTGGATGGGGGAGGAAGCAGCCCCATTACACCAAAAGAAAAAAAAAGTGTTCATTTTCAGAGCTATATCTTAGTGATGCCTTGAATCGTTTACTGAAACATGATTGGTAGTGTAGTGGTTCATCAGTTTCTATTTTGTCTGGAGTAAAATGGCTGTTACGTTCAAGGTCTGCTGTAGCTCTGGATTCACTGCACTAAATATAAAATGTACCTGCTGTATATTGATGCTGATATATTATAGAACTGATGTCTCAGCAACAAATAACAAACTGCAGTTTTCCTTCTATTCCACAACACCTTCTTTGACTGGACAGCAATTTTAAAGAATAGAGAGTTGAGATGACAAAGGTAAACTGCTGTAAAACTTTCAAAATTAAGGTTTCTGATATATATTTGAGGGTAATATGTATTTGAAAAACCATTTGGTATTTTTGTCCCTCGATTTTAACCGAACTACCGCTAATAGACGTGCTGTTTTGTTTATGCTCGGTAGGCTGCTTTAGAGAACGCTGTCTTGCAGTGTTGCCATGTCCTCATATTTACAAGCGCTTTTAGGCATGTTGTTTGGTTATAGCTCGTAAAGCTAGGCACTTTATGGAGTTAATAAAGTGGTCTGTTGCGGATATTAGTTTTTGGTGTTATAAAACAAAAAGCATTTGTGTTTTTTGTTCTTGTCCTTGTTTGTTGTTTTTTTTTTTACTATGAAGATCTGGCAACACTGACACTTTACCACAGGGCTCATAAGCGCAACAAGCTCTGTGTCAGAATGTGCTAAGATTAAGACTTCTTTCACTGTTATTTTCTTGCATCTCACATACAGATGAAGACATATTTCTGATGCGCGTTTAAATAAGTCATTAACAACTAGTTGTTTAGTTCAGTTCTGTACACACTGTGTAGAATTTCTGTAAATGCGGTGGTCAAAACCTGTATTTTTCAGGAGTTAATGCGGTTGTCGAATGCGGTTGTCTCTCCCGTGTTTTAGTGAATTATGTGTGTACAGTATGTGATTTAAGGAGTAAAATGTGAACTGATATTATTTGGCTGCAGTGTGTATTTGGTCATATTTACAGTACATTCTAAAAAGGGTACACTGTAAAAAATAAAAAACACAATTTGTTGAGTCAGCTTAAAATAATTTGTTACCCTGCTGCTCATTCAGTCAACTAAAATAAGTTTATTCAACTTGAAATGTTAAGTTGGACTAAGTAACAACTTAGATATTTGTGTTTGATAAACTTAACAGATGGGTAAGTAACCCAGCTGCCTTAAAATTTTAAGTTGATTCAACTCAAATATCTAAGTGGTCACTTAGTATAATTTAACATTTCAAGTTGAACAAACTTTTTTTTGAGTTAACTGAACTTAAAATTTTAAGGCAACCAGGTTACAAATTATTTTAAGTTGACTCAACAAATTGTTTTTTACAGTGTATGAGATTTCCAGATGTAACATTTTCATCCACCATAATTTTGAACTCAAAAATTTTGTCATTGTTTACTCATGCTCTTGTCATTCCAAACACAAATGACTTTTTTTAAATACAGAAACACCAGAAATTTATAGAAGTGGTCCTTACACTCTACAAAAATAGAATGTTCTAAAAAAGGGGTTTCACAGCGATGCAACGGTAGGACTTTTTTGGTTTCCTCAAAGAATCATTCAATGGAAGGAACTAGCCATCAGGACAGCCCCCCTAAAAACAAAATGATCCCCTATAGGGCCATTTTCCTTCTTATTTGCACCACCAGTAACTCTGAAGTGACATACTGTAAGTCAGCATCACTTATGTACACCATTCATCTGAAGGACGAAGGACAGAGAAGTGCCTGGACTTAAACGCTGGTCTATCAATCACTGTTTTCAGTGTTTTTAAAAATTGCTTCTATGGTGCCTGTGAGTTTGAACTTCCAAAATGCAGTTTCATTGCAGATTCAAAGGGCTCTAAATGATCCCAGCCGAGGAAGAAGGGTCTTATCTAGCAAAAACGATAGGTCATTTTCTAAAAAATGTACAAAAGTTTAACAGGTGATTTACTGAGAAGATCTGACTTTAAAAAAAGTTCACAGCATTGCTACTTCTCTGGATTTAAATACAGATTTTGACCAGAATTTACCTTTCAACCTAGTTACTAATGGAGGGAAAAATGCTTAATAAATATGTGATTAAATATGCATACACAGTTTTGCTGTACAATAGAATTACTGATTCATTGCCTACTGTGGCCATGATTCAGCTGAGCCCTTATATATTATGCAGTATAATCTGCATAATGTGCAAACCACAAGGCTATCTTATCTGAAGGTCCTAACACTCAAATATTGAAATTGGTTTGCATGAACCATTGGCTGGAAATGTAATGAGAAGCTTGTCAGTGAAGATATATTGTTCACAGAACTGAGTGGGCCTCCATGTGCTGTCCAGCGAATGAACAGATAAGACCTTGTCCACTTCATTAAATGTTCTTAACTTTCAAACATACCACACTATTATAAAACAAATTTTAATTTTTACTTTACAAGGCTATTTTATGGACAGGAATTAATGTCTGGTGCTCATTTCCAAGTCATTTTCATCTCAGACAAGAGCATAAAGCATGTGGGGAGTGACGTGCAGAAGACGGATTACCGTATATGAACATTGTTATTCAAAGATAGGCTGTGAACATTTTGTTCTTTATTCATTTAGATAGCCAAAGCTTTAATTTAAAGGCTGTTACATCATAACTTTATGTATTTTTGCTTTGCATTGCATTCCTGTGCTGGAAAAATAGCCTGGGACAAACACGTCCATCACTTGATGTGCCAAAAACATACAGTTTGACTTTTTATTAGCTATTTGATGTGATAATGAAGTCTGTAGATAACCGTATTCATTAAATATTTCTGATTCGTTTTTAGAAATGCACACTGAAATTGTACCACTTGCACTTTTTACAGCCAGGCCTAGTCTTGTTCTTCTGTAAAAGCTTTTATGACATGATTGGGAAAATGTGGTTATTTTACAATGTCCAGACCCATTTTATTCCATGCCAGTCACAGGCAATATGCGATTTAGGTTTGATGTAAAACACATGGTTATAATCATTGATAAAATCAGACGGAAGACCCCAGGTGTGTTAAAAGCACTGCCATCTGTAGCACAAAGATGCAAAATGATTATCTACTATAATAACATGAACTTTAGTGTTAAATTATAATCTGATCGCAATCTATGAGTGCACTTAAACTTTTTAACTTCAAATTTTTTGTTTGAAATTCTTACGCACTTTCATAAAAACTGTTCTTCCTATGGACATGCAGGTTTCTATAGCAGGGAAATGTGATACTGGTCAGAAATGTACATTTAAAATGCCCAGTGGAATGTCTAAGTTCCATTTAAAGACAAAACAAACAACCATCACTTTTTCTGAGGCCAAAGGTAAAGCCACACAGCTGAACCTAAATAAAATGCAAACATGTAACAGATGCTGGCAGTTTCTTCGATAAGTATAAAATTAAAGCTTTTAGGAAAATGCTAAAAGGACTCCAAAATACCCATGATAAATAAGCAACCACTAGTCAGGGAGGTAAGAAAATGTCACTGGATAGCAACATGTGAGTTTCAAGTAAAAGCATGAACTTCTTAACCTTAAGTACACTTCACAAACAGATTCAGCACTGGCCATTCCATTATTTGAATTTACTCTCTGGTACTTTTGAGCTCAGAATGGTTTTATTTGCTGAAAACAAGGCTAATTGATTCTATCTAATGCCAAATGTGCTTTTCGCTGACTCATCCGTAATGAAGTGCCTAAGAAAATCAATTCCGAACATTATCGCTTGATAAAGTGTCGCTGATGCGGATGACAATACTGAGTGCATCTCAATGCACTTGTTTTGCCAGAACTAATGACAGGTGATAGAAAGAATCAACAGAAAACAGCAGAGTTAGTTTTTCAAAACATTTGCCCCCGGTTTCACAGACAAGGTTTAAGCCTAGTGCTAGACTAAAATGGAAGTCTGAGCTGTTCCAACTGAAAGAAACTTGCACTGGCTGATCTTGAATATATATCAGAATACATCAAAAGAATCTGTAACAGGATTAAAAAAAAAAAAACTCTGACTTCATCTCACCATTCGTAAATATAAAAAAATAATTGGAATTGTAGGATAAAAGGTTTACTGTTACCTTTTTTTCAATTTTTGGCATAAAAAAAGATTTGCGAGACATAAATTCAGATTTACAAGTGATATGCATAAAGTTTGACATTAAAAAGTATATAAATCGTATTATTTTTATCAAAATAACCGATTGTTTCGCTAGATAAGGCCCTTCTTTCTCAGCTGGGATCGTTTAGAACCGCATTTGAGATCATTTGAAGCCACATTTGAGCTGCATTTTGGAAATTCAAAATCGTTGTGCTTCTTTTCTGCACGATCAGTATTCCAACACAAAAAGTCCAGTATGGCAGATTGTAGTAGTCTGCTGCATCCATTGCTAACTAGCATAAGAATTGTTCTGCGCAAACTGCGTTTATCACAAATTATTTGAATGATTTGTATACAGTAATTCCTTCAGATAAACTACGCCGGCAGGCAACTGTGGTACCAACAGGTGCAATATGTTCGTAGTGAATCCCCCTACTGAATATGCAGATGTTGCATCTAATTTTTCCCCTCTGTGCAAATTGCATCTAATTTTAGAAAGGAAAAGGAAAAAATCCTGCCAAGCACAGCCTGATTCGTTGATTAGGAAATAAAAATCTCTAAAGAGTTCAACTGTGCCTGATTGAAATTGTCTGCTGTGGAGAATACTTGATGAGTGCAAATATAGGACAATGATTGTTGATCAATATACAGATGGTCAATATGACAGACATCTGCATGTAGTTTGATTTTTATTTAGAAGTAGTTTGATTACATGCATTATAAGTTATGATTGGGTTGTGTCTCACCACGACCCAAGACATTTCAAAGGAAAATTAGAACAGATGGAAAAAGAGTGTGCATCAATGGGATTTGCAGCTATCTCTAAATCAATAGGGATTATTATTGTTGTGCTGTAATTTAAACGATCAGAGAAGCTGACAGGTGAAGAGGTGAAATAGGATCCGAATATGAGTTCTCTCGCTAATTGGATACATTTTCTGTCTTCAGCATCTTCAAAATTCTGTGTAGTTTTACTGAATCAAAGTAGATATGGCAGGAAACCATATTTCACTTGATGCATGATGGAAATGCTGCATATATTTGTATATCACAGCCCAGCAAGGTCAATGTATAAATCATATTAGCTTCATAAAAGACACACAGCTGTAGCAACATTTATTGCAGAGCACCAAAACATCAATACCGTGACATTTTCACCTCAGTTCCCAAGAATTCTGTCAAAGCCTTGTCAATTTTCAGATATCTGATGGAGTGTAATGGAAAAAGAGGCAGGCTTAACTGTCATATGTAACATGTTTTATATTAAAGGAGAAGTCCACTTTCAGAACAAAAATGTACAAATAATGTACTCACCCCCTTGTCATCCAAGATGTTCATGTCTTTCTTTCTTAAGTTGTAAAGAAATTATGTTTTTTGAGGAAAACATTTCAGGATTTTTCTCCATATAATGGACTGATATGGTGCCACAAGTTCGAACTTCCAAAATGCAGTTTAAATGCGGCTTCATACGATCCCAAATGCGGTTGTAAACAATCCCAGCCGAGGAAGAGGGGTCTTATCTAGCAAAACGATGGGTTATTTTCATTTTTAAAAAAAATACAATTTAAATACTTTTTAATCTCAAATGCTCCTCTTGTCTTGCTCTGCCTGAACTCTGTGTATTCTGGTTCAAGACAGTTAGGGTATGTTGAAAAACTCCAATCGAATTTTCTCCCTCAACTTCAAAAATCATTTCAAAATCATCCTACATCGCTGCAGAAGTTCCGAACCAGGTTTGCAAAGTGAACATGCACAGAAGATCAAACCCTAACTGTCATGAACCGGAAAAAAACAGTTCAGGCAGAGCAAGACAAGACACGCATTTGATATTAAAAAAGTATATAAACTGTTTTATTTTTGTGAAAATAACCAATCGTTTCGGTAGATAAGACCCTTATCCCTTAGTTTTACAACTGCATTTGGGGTCATTTGAAGCCATATTTAAACTACATTTTGGAAGTTCAAACTCAGGGCACCATATCAGTCCACTATATGGAGAAAAATCCTGAATTTTTTTTAGTTTTCCTGAAAAAACATAATTTCTTTACGACTGAAGAAAGAAAGACATGAACATCTTGGATGACAAGGGTGTGAGTAAATTATCTGTAAATTTTTGTTCTGGAAGTGGACTTCTCCTTTAAGGTACTTTAATATAGATATATGTTCATTATAGATTTTTAAGCCCCTAACTCCACCTACATATAAAAACAATGGACAAATACTGTTTGTTACAGAAAAATATAAAACATATTCTGGGTTATTTAATACGTTTTTTTTGACTACATACTTCCATGTTAATTCGGTCACAATTTCAGTCTTTAGTTTTAATATAGAATGTTAAAAACAATGAAAAATAAAGTGAAAAAACTGAACAAAGGAAGGGGTGTCCAAACTTTTGACTGGTAGTATATATGGCATTAAATTTCAGAAAACTTCTGTTTTTTAACCCATTTAGTGCATCCTGTCTGAACCCTAGAATCCCACTGGCTGAACTTTCCTTCTAGTTAGAAATGTACTATTAGTTATCTACAGTACTCAAATAAAAGGAATAATCATTTCTGTAGGAACAGGCCTTAGTGTCGTTTAGTCACTGTTGGACAAAGCATTTCCTTCCCTCTCAGATCACACACATAGTTCCCACACACTTTGACATAACCTACCAACCTTAGCTCCCAGAGGCTTAAGGAGGTGGCGTTCATGATTGCAGTGTGAATGTAAGCAGGCGAAAACTTCACAATCAACAAGCCTATGTTGACAAGCCAAGCAGCAGGCCCGGCAGCTATAAGCTAAACATATCTCAGTGCTAGACGCCGCTTTATAGCACAGAATAAAACAGCCAACACTGTTCTCCTCCTCCTCTTCTCGCCAAACCATTGCTGATACTGTACAGTATGTGGGCGATTTCTATCAGACTGCTAAAGAATGAGTCTCAATAAAATAACTTGGTCACAAAGCCCCAGTATATTACACATAGATGAGGGGGCAAAATGGCACTACAAAGTTTAAGAGAAATGGCAAGAAGTTGAAAGATTCAGCGGAGTAATGTGGATTTGAGAAGTTCTATTTACTTCACACCCTATGGACCTGCCCTAAAATACACAAATATTGGCCAAAGCTTCATGATTATATTTAAGACGTCTTGAGAAGCAATTTCTCATTTTGCCTCTAGCTTGAGAGAGTCGTCTCAACTATGCACTCAAGAAGATATGAGGGAATGGATTCCAAACAATTATGATCATGAGAGGTTGTTGGACAGCTGGAGCACCATGAGTTAGATAACTTGGTAAAGTTATAAAATCTGAAAAACAAAAGTGGACTTTAATTTCTGGCTGAAGTCAGATTCTTACATGTGAAATTTGGGTAAATATGTGGCTTCTATCCACGTTATTTTGGCAAAACATTACAACAAGGCATCATTAATGTTAATGTCAGTGTGTTAAATGATGTTAACTAACAATGAGCAATACATTTGTTACAGTATTTATTAAACTTTTTTTGTCATAAAAATACAACTCTTTTTAGTTCATGTCCATTAAATAATGATCAACTTGTTGGGATTAATATTAACTAACATTAATAAAAGCTTTAAGTATTTTTCTTTGTTAGCTCATGTTATTTAACAATGTTAAAGAGAGATGGATATTCTAATCTGGAACTCTCTAAACATCTCTGCATGCCTCATAAATAGCACTCATTAATGTCCAATCTGATATTATTATTTATTTATTTTAATGAAAACTGTGTGGTCAAAACATGCCATTCCGCAGTTATAAAATATTAAGAGTTACATTCCTGTGAACTTTAAATCCTTTTTCAAAACACTATTTCCAGATGGTTACTTGCATTCTGTACTTCAGATGTGTGAAACACATGAGTGTAAAAAGGTGGAATAAAATGTAGCTCTTTAGTTCAAAGCATAAACCTGTTTCAATAAGCAATTTCAGTAATTATGTCTTGACTGAGGATTCAAGCAGAAAGAGTGGTGAGCCTGTTATGACATTCTTACATTACGTAATATTTAATGTCTCTACTCTATTCAGAAAAAATCTACCCATGCTTTCTGCAGAATCATAAGATGCATTAAATGGTTGAAGACTATTTTCCGACTGACTTTTCCGTATATTTCATACTATAATAAATAATAAAGAAATAGTTCAACCAAAAAAATGTAAATTCTGTCGTTAACTCATGCTATTTTGAACCTGTATGACTTTCTACCTTTTGTACAACAAGAAAACATTTTAACAGGACGAAACAGGGTACACATTCTTGCAATTATAATTCAATCCTTAAAGATTTTAGAAATGAATCTTGCAATATAGAATATTCAATTTAAGAATAAGTTTAATATTGTAATTTTTTGTTTGTTTGTTTGTTTTAACTCCATCTCAGCTTCTGTCATGCTGAAAACCATACTATAGTTATTAAAATGTAAAACAGAAACTAAAGATTCATTAAGATATTATTATTATTATTTTTTTTTTGCTTGACCTTGATTAAAAAACCTTCTTAAGGGTATTAAAAGTAACAAAAATCTGAGAGAGGTAAAACTACTATCATCTAATAAAATATGTCTGACAGACAGTGAGCATGACTGATATGTCTTTTGGTTTATTTTAAAATTGTATCCATTTTAAATTGCTGGTCTGTTTGATATATTGGTAACACTTTACAATAAGATGTCATTTGTTAACATTAGTTAATGTATTAACATGAACAAACAATGAGAAATACATTTATTACGCTATTTATTAATCTTTGTTAATGTTAGTTAATAAAAATACAGTTGTTCATTGTTTGTTCATGTTAGTTCACAGTGCATTAATTAATTAATTAATAAAAGCTGTAGAAGCATTGTTCATTCTTAGTTTGTTAACTAGTGTAGTTAACTAATGAACCTTGTTGTTAAATGATATGTTAATGTTAACTGCTCCTCAAAAGAAATTAAGTTTAAAAACAACAAGAGAGTGAATTTTCAAGTAAGACAATTTTCATCACAATCTCTTGTTATTTCTTTCATACATTATTGTCAACACAAAGCCTTTGGTCACGACTGAAGAATCTGCTTCCCTTATTTACTGTTCTCTCATTACTTATGCGATTGTTACATTTTGGATTAATGTTACTTGTTCCATAAATTTTCATTTTTGTATGCATTTCACACTGCTGCACGCTCCTAATTGGGTGAATGAAAAATATGTCAAATGGGGACACTGAGTCTTTTAACATGGCGCTGTTGTCCCCAGCCACAAAGGCGCTGCAATAAGAACAGCTTAACAATAGAAAAGAACCTACAAAAAGAATAAAGTGTGTTTCAGCTGGGTTGAATCAGCTCAGTACAGCTGTGCCTGCTGGCCTGCATCACTTCGCCGTCTTTATCTGGTAGCCACAGGTGTGGCAACTGTCTGTCAACAACACCACAGGGAAATGAGGTCTGTCACTGCAAAGATACATGGATAAACGTTTATTAGCATACCACCTGTCCTTTTTTTTTACTCTTTAGCGTATGGTCTCAGCATTTAAGTAGGGCTGTATTTTCCAAGACATGTTAAATAAAGGAATTAGAATTGAATGTTACATGGTACACATGTTTTACATTACGGTTTAAGAAAAACTGACAGGGGTTATGTCAGAACTTAAAATAAAGACAAATGTTTGACATGGAGATTTGTTAGAAGCAGTACTTACACTGACAGGACATGGCAGGAAGGCATTTTATAAAGATTCATGACAATCGTGATTGCTTTTTTGATTCATTCACAGGCTGACAGGAAAGCATAGCTCTAGTATTTTTATGGAGAATTTGAAAAGCATTACCGAATCGCTTACACGTGTGCCAAGGTTACTGCGATGTCAACGCAACATTCTCCCATCACTCCACCATGCCTGTCTATTAAAATTCCTGCTGCTTCCAATCTTGTCTAATGAAACATGTGATAGGAAGGCATTATCAGAGTAGCAAAAACTCCACTTTATCACTAAATTCTCCATAAAACTCTGGAGCTATGATTATAAATAACCCTTAGGCTGAATATGAGGCTTGAGAGGATTTTTTTCAAGCTGTGAACCTTGAATGTAAATCAGAGTTTTAATCAGGCACCGAGAGGGCAGCTCGAGATGACACATGAGGACATATGCCATCTGTCTGTCAAGTGCTGTTAATGGAGGTTTCTTTTTTTAGCTTGAGACCAACATTTCCGATCTGCTTTGTAACCTTGAACTGCTAGATTGAACTTTAGAAGATCAGTTGTGAAGGTATACCTTCATCATTTTCATTATGAGTGATAATAGTATACCTCCTCATCAAAGCACATTCTCACCCACAACCTTCGCAAAAACCCACCCTTCTTAGTTACTGTTGCTATGTCCTACACACCAAACACACCAAAAACATTACTGAGCAAAGAGTAAACTGACAACACGCAGACAGACAAAACAGAGCAGGTTACTTCTGGTATAAAACAAGGTCTCAGCATTAAAATTGTGTCTTTTTTTATGAAATTCAAACAATAAATACCATTTTGTGGCTCTTTAATGTGTCGCTGTATTGCTTCAGTTCAAGCAGCACACACGAACTGATCATCTTTTTATATTTACCTAAAGCATGAAATAAACATGAATGAACATAATAAGGTATTTTATTTCAGCTGCGGAAAGACATCAATACACAACATTTTTCAAGTTTAAGTCCACCTTAGTTAATGTCTGATTTGTTTGTTGGACAGAATAGCGGACTTTGCGAACAGTCAATTACAAGAATCAGTGGTAAAAATTTTACTGTCAAGTCTAATTTTTTCTTTCTGTCCTTTTTTTTTTACTCTGAGGTAAAATAGAATTTCATAGTTTGAAATATATAAAGAAGGTAATTGTGAGAAAGTTTAAAATAAAACAAAGTGATACAGTATTGTGAATATTAAGTTGCAATTGTGGGAAAAAGTAGCAATTGCAATAATGAGCTGTAACTACAAGAAATAAAGTTGCAGTTGTAGAAATATACAGTAAAGTTGCAGTTAATGTGGCAGTTTAATGATTTTTTTTTACATTAAACAGGCTATAAATAAATTAAGTATATAAATAAAGGTAATTTTGAGAGTTTTAAATAAGGTATAAAAGACGTAACATATAAAGCTGCTATTGTAATAAATATAAATACATAAAAAGCAATTATATAAATAAAAATAAAATAAATAAAAGTTAACTGTGAGAAAGTTCAAAATATAAAGTCATATTAAACTGCAATTGTGGGAAACAAATAAGTAAATGGCCATTGTGAGAAAGTGTTGCGGTTGTAAAAATGTGCTTTAAAGGGGACATAGGATGCTCATTTTTCACAAATTGATACGATTCTTGGGGTCTTCATGAAATGTCTGCAAAATACTTTGGTTAAAATTCTTCAATACTCGTGTAAAATAACACCTTTTTACCTCGTCAAAAACAGCTCTGTTCACAGTGACTTGTTTTGGTGCATGCCTCTTTAAATGATAATGAGCTACTGCTCACTCCACCCCCTCTTCCCTTTTTTGGGTTTGTATAGTGGCGCATTACCGTCAAAAACAAAACTAATCCACTGCATCCTCTGTGGCTCTGATGTCGGGAGAAAATGAAAATTCTTATTTTCACTTTTACATACAACTACAAAACACAGTAAAACATGGTTTTAGTATTAAGAAACAATTCTCACTATTAACTAATTGCTTATTAGCATACCTATTCATAACATATTGGCTATTTATTAGCACTTATATAGCACATATTCTGCACGACCATATTCTGCATCCCTAATCCTATACCCAATACCTAAACTTAACAACTACTTTACTAACTACTAATAAGAGGCAATTTAGTAGTTTATTGAGGCAAAAGTCATAGTTAATGGTTTGTTAATAGCGAGAATTGGATCTTAAAATAAAGTGTGACCCAAAATACATTGCTTACAAGACATTGTTGTAGCTACAGCTGCTCAACAGTGGAGAAAATGGTGGACAGCAAACAACTGGCTGAGGATGGAAATATGCTAATATGGGACAGGCCGTCAGTAGCCATGGGTGGGGATAAAGCAATGTGACATTATATTTGTCATACTTAAACTGTTTATGTTTTTTGGGGATTAAAAAAAGGGGTGAATGGACTTTTTATCATTGTAAGGTGGTTGTGTCCACACACTGCTAAGACACTTATAAGCAAGCACCATGTATAGGTGAATTTTGCATCAAGTGTTCCCTTTAAAGTTACAGTTAACTTTCATTAACTCTAAGGTGGAACAGTTTGTCCCAAACCCATCATTTCACCATTCTGAAGAGTTGCAAAACCGATTTAAAATTGGTGTAAATGGCCCATGTCTTCAGAGAGCTCCATATAAAGAGTGCTTAGCTAAGCGCATGAAGCTCATTCTGAGAGATGATAAAGCAGCTCACACTCCAACATGGACATTAGTTCTGGTATCTGTCTCAACTGAGGGGGACTGATTTTGTGGGTACTCGGAGTTAATTTTGAACTGTAATTTGCTCATGTGGAGAGCTCATTATTCAGATTCTGTCATCTGTTCTTGCTCAGTCGGGAAGCCCATTCACTGTAAGTGTGTGTGGGGGTGGATGGGTGGCTTGGAGCGAATATTCTATATGTCTATGTAAAATCTCCACTTTTGTGCACATCTTAGCGTTCAATGTACATGAGCGCATTTCTTACATTGGAATCCATAGATGTAATTGTTTGCATACTCCATGTGCTCATAAATCCCGCTAAAAATAAATTAAAGCACTGCGTCTAACGTCACGTACGTCTCTATACTGCGCTTACTCAGAATGCTAATAACAATGAACCCACTCTGACCCACTAAACCCAGAGATACATAACTCACCCACCCTGTCATTGACTAGCCTTCACCCACGTCACCTCAGTTCAGTGTCACATCAGTGCCCTGTGACAGCTCCATAGTTTCTGTGCTAGCTCACATGCTCAAATGTGCTAGCATCTAACAGGCTGATTACCTAAAAATATACAGCAGTATGCAGTTTTCCCTATTGCTTGTGTCCTAGTGATTATGTGCCACCCTGGTTTAAATGCTTATATTTTAATATTTCTGCTTTATATGCAATATAAACATACAAAATACAAAAATAGTTCCCATTTGCTGTAAGATTATGTTGGGTAGCCTGTGGGCATACTAAATATTTCACCTTTACTCGCTTTCAGATTCCTGGCATCTATATCCATATCAAAAATTCACCAGAATCAGCAAGTCTGCATTCATTCTTAAGGGAATGTCTCTTTAGCCATGCTGAAATTTCATCGGGTCAACGTGAAATCATAATACACAGCCAAGAGAAACAAACAGCTGTAATTGTGAACATAAATTATGAAATGAAACAAATATCTAGTTACATAATGAGAGGCAAAAGAACTATTAAGCACACAAAGTTCAACAACACACTTTGAAGGCTAAATAAAAAGCAATAATTCATCACTCACACAGATTTGCATTGATGGTGAGGAATTTTGCTGTCAGACTTTTTCATACCAGTGAGAGCACAATGACCTTGACATTTAAGCATTATAGAAAAGAGGAAGTGAAGAGATTGTGAATGATCCAAGCTGGACATTTGATAGCAAAAGAGAATGAGACTGAAGGATCTCTTTGACATTCATAGTGTTGAATCATCCATATTTATAGACTCAACAGCCAGTCGGTGAGGCAACAGTTGGAAAAGGCTACAATATCATTTTAATGTTTTTGAAATAGGATTTGCTTGCCAAGGCGGCATTTATTTGATCAAAAAGAAGTAGAACCAAATCAAATGTTGATTTAAAATAACGTTTTAATGCCAAGTTCAGTCATGAAACTCTAGATGGCGCAGGCTAATGAGTCGTCAGTGCAAACTGATGATATTCACAGTGTTAAACTACTTGGCACAAGCTGATTGATTCATGTGGCATATGCAGCCGATAAGTTACTCTGAAACCCTCCACCTCCCCAGCTCCACCTGTATAGATCTGCTATGGGTTATTATATATGCTGCTTGGCAGCAGCAGTATGTCTTAAAGGGGACCTATTATGCAAAAATCAGCTACTGCTGAGCTATGATCTGACCACCAATACCAAATACATGAACAATGTCATATCCATTACCATGTTAAACTCTAAGAGTTGTCATGATAGAAATATATTTTAATATTTAATTTGTTTCTTGTGATAGCAAAGCTAAATTTTCAGCAGGCATTACTCCAGCCTTCAATTACTCCAGCCTTCAGGCGCATGATCCTTTAGAAAAATTATTCTAATATGCTGATTTGGTGCTCAAGAAGCATTTCTTTTCATTATCAATGCTGAAAACAGCTGTGCTACTTGATAGTTTTGTGGAAACCATGATGTTATAAGATACTTTGAATTTTAAAAGAACAGCATTTATGAAACAAATCAATTCACTTTTGATCATTTTAATGCATCCTTGCTAAATAAAGTTATAAATTTCTTAAAAAAAAAAAAAAAAAAATCAGACAGCTGTCCATTTTACCATGTCATTTTGTATTGGATACTCCCAAAGCTCCTTTATGGACTATTAAGCTTCTGATTTAGTAAATAATTAATTCCTCCAGCGTGATCGCGCTCTGAATCACGTGTAGAATCAAACCAATGAAAGAACGAGACGTCATAGGCGGGTGACGTCACTGACCAGGAAGCATAAAAGCACGTGCGCCAGAACGAGCGTCAGCTTCTGTCTTTCAGCAGCGCTCTGTGTATGTGTCTGTGCTGTCTCTTTTTGGTTGCTAGTTCGCACCACTTTTATTTCGAGACAGATGTCTAAATCAAGCCAGAAATCCAAGCATATAAGCAAGCCAGGTTTTAGAGCGTGTGTTCCTCCCTGCTCTCGTTACATCTCGAGCGGGGATACACACGCTCTATGCGTGGCTTGTATGGGAGCGGAGCATGCGGCATCGGCCCTCGAGGGGGGCGATTGCCCGCATTGTGATGTCCTTCCAATGCGTTTGCTCCGCTCCCGGAAGGCTCTCTTCTCCGCGGAGGGAGCCTTCATTAGCGTTCCCCACGGGTCCGGTCCCGCCGGTCCGCTCCGCCGAGGCGGAGCGGCGGCTGCATTCGTGGGGATCGCAATTGGATTTGGTGGAGGGTATGGAGACGGGTGATCCCCTATCTCCTGCCTCACCCACCAAATCCGCTGCCCGGCCTTCGGGATCGGAAGCCCGCGCTGCGGTTTCTTCCCCCCGGGGGTCGGCCTCCACGCTCCCCATATCTTCCTCTGAGGAGGTTGATGTGGTGAGTTTAGAGGAGGCTGCAGCACCACAGTTTCCCCAGTACGAGGAGCTGTTGGAGGTGGTGACTCGTGCGGTGGCCAAACTGAGCATCGATTGGCCCGCCGAGCCATTAGTCGAACCGCAGAAGAGTAAGTTGGACGAGAGATTTCTGCGGTCTCGACCACCTCCAGCACGCCGGAGCCTTCCTTTCTTTCCTGATCTCCACACTGAGGTGTCGAGATCATGGAACACGCCCTTCTCGTCCCGCTTGTTCATCCCCGCCTCTTATAACTACGGCTATGTGGCGGGGCTGGATGAGCGAGGGTATAGAGCGATGCCTCGGGTGGAACAGACGCTCGCGAGCTATCTGTCCCCCGAGTCCGCATCGTCTCTGAAGGCTCCGGTCTTGCCCTCCAAGCCGCTGCGTGTCACCTCAGCGTTGGTGGGCAAGGGGTACACGGCCGCAGGTCAGGCTGGTGCGTGTCTGCACACCATGTCGGTGTTACAGGCGTACCAAGCCGACCTGCTCAAAGAGCTGGATGAAGGCGAAGAGATAAAAGACAGCGATATCTCTGAGCTTAGGAGGACCGCTGATTTGTCTCTCCGCGCCACTAAGGAGACCGCCCGTGCTATTGGGCGGCGGTCTATGGCAGCCCTTGTGGTCGCGGAGAGACATCTCTGGTTGACCCTGTCCGACATGAAAGAGAAGGACAGGGTCTTCCTTCTGGACGCCCCACTTTCGCCTTCTGGTCTGTTCGGCGACGCCGTCAATACCGTCGTCGACAGATACCAGGAGGCGCGTAAGCAAGCGGCGGCGTTCCAGCGGTACCTCCCTCGCCGCCATTCAGCTCATGGGGCTGCTGCGACGGAGCAGCCCCGGCCGTCTACCAGCTCCTCGCACAGGGAAGCGCAAAAACAGAGCGTGGCCACTCGCACTCCTCCCCATCGAGAGCGAGTGGTCAAACGCACTAGGTCGAGGACCTCTCAGGGGAAGCCCGATCTGCGGGTCGTGCTTCAGTCTAAGAGGTCCTCGACCAAGCGGTCCTGATGGTCCGGGACCGCCGAGGGTAGCCCCATCTGGGGGGAAACGGGTCACACCGCAGTTTTCGGTGTCCGGGTCCCCCCTGTGCCCTCGGGAGACCGTTCTGCTAACCCTGCCGGTGCTTCAGGGCGCAGCGGTCTCCAGCGAGCATCCACCCCAGTCTCTCCCGCCCGGAAACGTAGCGGGGCTGGGGAGCTCGCCACCCCCGCGGGGGTCTCTGGGTCCGCTGGTTCAGGTGCTTCCTGCCGGGCAACCGCTTCAGGACACCGTTCCAGCGGCCCACATAACACCAGAGGCCAGCCTCGAGAGGCTGGTTCCCTTAGTAGATCATTTGGCAGCGTGGAAACTACTGCCCAATGTGTCTGCTTGGGTCCTGCACACTGTAGAGCGAGGGTATCGCATTCAGTTCGGCGCACCACCTCCGCCGTTCAACGGGGTCTCTCCCACATTGGTGGGCCCCGAGCAGGGTCTGGTAATGGAACAGGAAGTAGCCACTCTCCTGAGGAAGGAGGCCATCGAGGTGGTCCCTCCTCTCGACAGAGAATCCGGGTTCTACAGCCGGTACTTCATTGTTCCAAAGAAGGATGGGGGCCTGCGTCCCATTTAGATCTGCGTCTTCTGAACCGCTCGGTCAAGCGACTGAAGTTCAAGATGCTCACCATCAAGCAAGTCGTGTCTCAAATCAGGTCCGAGGACTGGTTTGTCACGATAGATCTAAAAGACGCATATTTTCACGTCTCCATCCTTCCTCAACACCGGAAGTTCCTGAGGTTTGCTTTCAGGGGCGAAGCTTACCAATATCGGGTTCTTCCGTTCGGCTTAGCACTCTCCCCCCGCACCTTTACGAAGTGTGTGGATGCAGCTCTGGCTCCTCTGCGACTCCAGGGCATCCGCATACTCAACTACATCGACGACTGGCTGATACTAGCGCAGTCGGAGATGGTGGCAGTTCGGCATCGAGATGTCGTCCTCGCTCACATGAAGGCGCTGGGGTTAAGACTGAATGCCAAGAAAAGTGTGCTTTCTCCATCTCAGAGCACCACTTATCTGGGCGTGGTGTGGGATTCGACCACGATGCAGGCACGTCTGTCTCCTGCTCGGATCGAGTCCATCCTCACTGCAGTCAAGAGAGTAAAGCTAGGCCAGTCACTCACTGTCAAGCAGTTCCAGCAACTGCTGGGTCTGATGGCGGCAGCGTCCAACGTGATACCTTTTGGCCTGCTGTACATGAGACCCCTACAGTGGTGGCTCAAGACCAAGGGGTTTTCCCCGAGGGGAAATCCATTTCGCATGATCAAGGTCACGCGGCGTTGCCTACGTGCCTTGGACATGTGGAAGAAGCCTTGGTTCTTGTCACAGGGCCCGGTGCTGGGAGCTCCTTGTCGCCGTGTAACGCTAGCGACGGACGCGTCCCTCACCGGCTGGGGAGCGGTCATGAGTGGCCACCCTGCCCGCGGTCTGTGGAGCGGTCGCCATCTCACGTGGCACATAAATTGCCTGGAGATGCTGGCCGTGTTTCTGGCTCTGAAACACTTTCTCCCGGACCTACGAGACCGCCATGTGTTGGTCCGCACCGACAACACATCGGTGGTCTCGTACATCAACCACCAGGGAGGTCTGCGTTCGCGCCCCTTGTACAAGCTGGCGCACCAGATCCTTGTGTGGTCCCAGGGCAAACTCCTCTCGCTGAGAGCAGTTTATGTTCCTGGGCATCTCAACTTGGGAGCAGACATCCTGTCGAGACAGGGGCCGAGGCCCGGGGAATGGATGCTTCACCCCGAGGTGGTGAAGCAGATCTGGAGAGTGTTTGGTCCAGCCCAGGTGGACCTTTTTGCCACGAGGGAGAACACGCAATGTCCCCTCTGGTGCTCTCTAGTTCATCCAGCTCCCCTGGGGCTGGATGCCATGGTGCAGACGTGGCCGAGGCTACGTCTGTACGCATTTCCCCCGATCGCTCTGCTCCCGGGAGTTCTAGAGAGAGTGCGCCGGGACGGGGTGTCCCTTCTTCTAGTAGCCCCGTTTTGGCCGGGCCGAGTATGGTTCTCGGACCTGATTTCGCTCCTCGACGGCTCTCCCTGGGAGATTCCCGTCAGGAGAGATCTCCTCTCACAGGCAGGGGGTTCCATCCTTCACCCCCGGCCGGAGCTATGGAAGCTTTGGGTGTGGCCTCTGAGGGGGCTCACCTCTTAGCTTCCGGTCTCTCAACCGAGGTTGTTGAGACCATCCTCCATTCTAGAGCTCCCTCTACGAGGAAACTGTACGCCTTGAAGTGGAAACTTTTCACTTCTTGGTGCGGACGCCACCAGCAAGACCCAGTTAACTGCCCAGTCGGTTCAGTGCTGGAGTTCCTGCAGGATCGGCTATCCGCAGGGTTATCCCACTCCACCTTGAAGGTCTACGTGGCGGCCATTGCGGCCTACCACGCCCCTCTTGGTGGTTTTTCCGTGGGTAAGGACCCCCTTGTTACACGTTTCCTCCGCGGTGTTTTGAGGCTTAGGCCTCCGGTACGACCTCGTGTCCCTACTTGGGATTTGTCTGTGGTGTTAGAGGCTCTCTGCAGGCCTCCCTTTGAGCCTATTGAAGGAATTTCTGACAAGTTTCTCTCTTTAAAACTGTCCTTCTCATTGCACTTTCTTCTCTTAAGAGAGTGGGGGATCTTCAGGCCCTTTCTGTGGCCCCTTCTTTTCTGGACTTTGCGCCAGGCCTTTCTAAAGCCTTTCTCTACCCTCGTTCGGGTTATCTTCCTAAGGTCCCCTCCTCTACACCACGGCCCGTTGTACTTCAGGCCTTCTGTCCTCCCCCCTTTCGGGACTCTGACCAGCAGAAGCTAAACTGTATGTGTCCGGTGCGGGCGCTGGACACATACGTCCATAAGTCTGCCAGTTGGAGAAAAACTGACCAACTTTTCGTCTGTTTCGGCCCCCCTAAGAGGGGTCTTCCCGCTTCTAAGCAGTCTCTAAGTCGCTGGATAGTGGACGCTATTTGCTTGGCGTATGAGGCCTCTGACCTTCCTCCTCCTCTAGGGGTCAGAGCCCATTCGACCCGGAGCATGGCTGCCTCCAAGGCCTTTCTTGCGGGGGTGTCTATGCAAGACATTTGTAACGCGGGGGGTGGTCCACGCCCCTTACTTTTGTAAGGTTTTATGAACTTGACCTTCGGGTCTCCCCGGGTTCCTCGGTCCTTCGTCCTAGCACATCCTAGGCAGGGACTGGGAGTCTGGCGGCGTGGGCATCTCGTTCCCCTAGCGTTTCGACGCGGCTCGAGTTCCTGAAGGGGAACGTCTCAGGTTACGTATGTAACCCTGGTTCCCCGAAGGGAACGAGACGCCGCGTCTCGTAGCCATCCTCCTGCGTCCCTGCGAGCGCTGCTTCTCTCCTGGAAGCTGACGCTCGTTCTGGCGCACGTGCTTTTATGCTTCCTGGTCAGTGACGTCACCCGCCTATGACGTCTCGTTCTTTCATTGGTTTGATTCTACACGTGATTCCTGTAACACGCCACAGATGTGTGCAGTACAGGGGGTCGAAACACATGCCGAAGCCGCGATCTACTCCAGTGGTCGCATCGGAGCCATAATGCACTGTAGACGTGTGCAGTGTGTGGTAAGAGATTTATTCATCATACAGTGTAGATAGCTTCACTTATAACACGAGTGTTTTTTAAAATGCATAAACTTGCACTAGAATAGGCTAGGATAATCAGCGGCTGCATTTAGCCTTATACTGGAACTGGTTTCGGGCAATGAAACTAAGTATGTAAATATTTAAATACATTAGCACGATAATATCATGTATTGTCTAGAGTGGGTTGACGATAGGACCCAACACTACCGTAGCGTATTATTTACTCACCCTCCATGCGTGCTAGTTGTATATGACTTCCTTCTTTCAGACAAATACAATTGGACTTATATTAAAATTTATCCTGGCACTCCCAAGCTTTAGAATGGCACAGACAGGTTTTTCTCCTCATCGGTCCAAAACAAGTCCAATAATATGCATCTGTCCATAATAAAAAGTGCCTCACATGGCTCCGGGGGGTTAATAAAGGCCTCCTGTAGTGAATCGATGCATTTTTGTAAGAAAAATATCCATATTTAAAATGTACGAATCACTTTAATTTAGCTTGTGCTAACAGTTGTACACGGAACTTGCTTCTTTGACAAGGGGCATGGCAGCACTGAATACCGTCTAAGCTGTTCGCCAATCGCAACGCAGTGGGACAGCTAACCAATCACAACACATTTAGTTTTTCAGAAGGTGGGCCTTCATTAAACCCGGAACTAATCGAGCCATTTGTGCCAGGCTGGGAGAAATGTATTGTAATAATGTAAATTATGTTAAAAATAATGCATTCTTCGAACCACCAAGCATGAAAGCATGTTCTAGTACACCCCCAAAACAAAATCAAGACTTTGTAAAAGAGCATAATAGGACTCCCTTAAAAGACCAAAGAACAGTTGATTTCTCATGACATAAACCCTATAGTTACACAGACACCTTGTCCAAGGTTAGATGCATTTTCAAAGCCAGTCTGTTGATTTAGATCACAGCAGGTGAGCATTTCCCATTTATTTTAATAGGTGATGCCCTGTGGTGATAGCATATTTGGGACTGAGCTTGAATAATTAATATTACAGGCTTTACATTTTACAAAATGTGGAATCCATAAAAGGTGCATCATTCAATTAAACACGCAGAGCAGACTAACAGAGGTAATTATAATGAATAGGGTGATCAGGAAGGTTGGGGTCTAAATGTATTACTGATATGACTCTCTGTAAAAGACAGATGAATGTTTTCAGACTCCAGATAAAATCTATTAAAATTACAATAATAAGGAGCATGATTTTATGTGAATCAATTATCTCTCTGAGGTGTGGGCCCTTTCATTATGAGTCTAATGCAATTAGTCTTAATGGACTCCGGCCTCTTGAGGCAGGAACAAGCAATCATAATAACTAGTCCTTTCCTCCCACTCATGCCTGTCCTTGGGGAGTTTGTTTTGAATGGACATAGTTGCCATTCAAGGAAGCAGTGAATGTTTTGAAGTTTCAGCTTCAAAAAGATGCTTGACATCTATGATGTTTTCATGAAAGAAAAACAGGTTTGCATACAACAAAATGTTAAGGGCTGCATTCAGTCGGTCAACCTTTTTAAAGCAGTTTAAATAAGCCACTGGCACAAGGACCATTCATCAACAGTGCTCCAAAAAAAAAAAAAAAAAAAGTGACAAGAGGTTACACAAGCTATTTTACAGGCAGGTACAGCAACAAACAAGTGGCAGAGACAAATTTTCCGTAAAACCACTATAAAACGTACAATCATGTTATAAAAAAACAACAACAAAAATTCAAAAGCCAAGAGACACAAAACACATGAATAACTAACAAAACGGACTAGGTTCATCTGAAGACCTTGTAGATTTCCTCTGGTTTTCTGTCCACTGAATGCACCCAACTCACCACATACAAAGGGCTTCATTCATGAAACGAGTGGAACAAATTTGTTTAAACCGTTGCTAAAAACCATAAAGTAAATAGTTGCTGTGAATTATTGAATGTGACAATTTACATAAGAAATTTCTCCTGCTCCTGTTTTATGAATGCAGCCTACTGAGCACACTTATGCTGCGTTCACGCCATATCGTAATTACCATAATTTCGAGATGACAACATGTGACGACTACTCGAAGCTGTTCACGTCCTCAGACTCGAATTTATGAATGTGTGACAGGACTAAGTGATTGACAGGAGTGTTCGCCTATCAGCACGTAGTATGTTTGATTTAAGGGTTGATTGGCTGTTGCCTGGGATGCGTCACGTCCGCCTTCCCCCTTCTGTGTTGACTGTGGTTGCAGGTAAGTAGGTTGTGGTTTAACAGGCGGTTATTTTAAACTGCTTGGATGTGCATAACTTATAAAGCGTTTTAAAATTATAGTGCGTTGTTTTGCTGGTGCTGTTTCGGCGCTGGTTTAGTGGGTTTGAAGACTGTTCGCCTTTCAGGTATGTCTGTTTGTACGAGTTTGTTGTATTGGGTTATTATGTTGATGTGCGGTTTAGGGTTGTGCCGATTGACGATAGTATCGTGTATCGACGATAGTCAGAAATATCGCCTGTTTGCTGGTGACTTCAACGATAGCAGGACCATTATTAATATTATTATCCGTCAAAAATAGATTAGGCGCTGAAAACATTAGGCTGCTTTTAGCCTTATGTTGGAGTTGGTTCATTTGCCGGTGTTATGCCAAATTCTGACCCCCGCCAGATTACTACTCCCCTAGGTTGTTTGCAATCACGTGATTCTGAGGATGCGCGAAATGCAGCTGGAGGGCAGGAAGTGATTTTTCTCTATAGGAATCAGTAGGTGTGTTTGACTTAACGCAGCGCAGCTCGATCAAATTCTGACTTGAAGCAGTGTATGCCGGTTAGAAATTTTACGTGTGCCACTGTACTGCGATAGCCAATAGAGAGCAGCCGACTAACTCAGCCGGCGCAGTTTCTTCAGAGCGGCTGCAGGAGCTCTGATGACCACATGGCCGTTTCACGATTGGCCAGATTCACTGCATGACAACGATCACGTGTGTTTTGGGTTTATTCTAACATCCTCACGTCCGATAATGCTGACAAATCTGTGTTTTTAGAACAGTAAAAGTGTTTTTACTGTAGTCGCAATGTTATATTGAGTCAGATTTATCATAAAACACTGATAAAAGCATATATAACCCCACTTTATTAGTATTTAAACAGTATATGTTTATGTTGATCATTATTCTTGTTCAGATGGCGCTGCGTTAAGCAGTATATGAAACGTGTTTCTGTTGCTCATGAAAATGCTTTTGAGAAGTCTGTGTATTTGATAAATATTGCGTTTAATTCACTTCTATGAACATTTGCTGTTCATAAGGAGGAAAAGGCAAGAAATTGACTGAAGAAAAAAAAAAAGAAATTGGGAAAAGTGGCTTGTAAACCTGCGTCTGCGGTCAGGAGGAGAGTCAGATAATGCTTGTGTGTGCGAATGGTTAATAAAGATATAATAATATTAAGATATAAATAAATATATAAATAGATACAGGGTGAGACAGTGAGAATACGCTCAATGCTAAATGCCACGGGTACATAAAATGCAAATAAGATATTATATTTGCAGTTGATTACAATTGAACCTTGTGAGATTGCGATAAATTGTGAAGTGAGTCACAGCTTTTTAGTGACTATATGAAAGCGCTATTTGCTCGCTTTCTAGGCCATAATCAATTCAGAATTTGAAAAAAACAGTTTCGCTTTACATGCTACTAACAGGACAAATGGCCAAAAACCCTGTACAGCAGTAGTTTTAGGAGTGACATATCCTGCATCCTTCATATAAATGTGGGAATCACTTTCGAAAGAGTTTGTTTGCTATCAGGCTTAGTTGCGTACCGCCTCGATGACAGGCAACCGAGGCAGCTATTTCAATTTAGCTGAAAAATCACTCCTCTTCATAACATAAGGATCACATCCAACATATGTTGTGATTTTCTGTTTATACGTTTCTCTTGTACAGTACAGACATTCCTCCATCTCATCCGTTCTGCTTTTTCAGTCACTCCTGAAAGTCCGCTGCATGTGCAAGGTTTTGTGGCCATTGGTCCTGTTAGCAGCACGTAAAGCGAAACTTTTATTCAAGTTCCGAACTGATTAAAAGCGAGCAAATAGCGCTTCCATATAGTCACTAAAAAGCTGTCACTCACTTCAATTTTTTGCAATCTCACAATGTTCCGTTATAATCAATGACGCTCTCGGAACTACACATATAATATCTTACACTGTGTCTACGTGTGGCGTTTAGCATTAGGTGAATTCTCACTGTCCTCCTTCACGTTTGTGTATTTTTTTGGGGGGAATATGACGGTCTCATCCTTTTGAGAAAGGTATAAAGGAAACTGCTCTCTCTCCTTCCTTTCTTCATTCCTGTTAGTTGTTTTGTTTGCCGTTTATTTTCATTATATTCCTCATTGAATAATGCAACTTGATTTGTATGTGATCATTTACGTCTGAATCCAAGTTGCTTTGTAATAACCGCATATGATCAAATATTTCATCCTTATAATATTTCATTGTTTTTCTTTTTTTTTTTTTCTTCTTTTTTTTATTTTGTATTGATCCCCACATTGTGTGGGGTTGCTCTATCAATTAATTGAGGTCCATACTGTGTTTTCTTTGAAGTCAATTTTGTTATTGTTTATTCAATTAGTTTTAATTTATTGCAGGAGCAGGGGTCCCACGGGTGAACGGGGTGAATCTTCCTCCCTGTTGTGGTGGTTCTTCTTTATTGTGTGCTGTGTAACACTTTGAGTGTTTGGTAGTATGATCCGAGTGCACGGTGGTATGTGCGTGGAAGTGTGTCCTTGTAAAACCAAACTCCATCTTGTATCCGGCCGTTGGAACCTCAGCCCTGCGGGTACCATTTACTTGTTTTGTTTATTCAGTTGTTACAGATATATAAAGTTGGTGTACATTATTATTCTTCTTTTCCCCTGTGTTTGTGATTTGTGTTGTTTGATTTGAGGTGGTTTTCTAATTTTTCTTCTTAATTTTAGTGTTTAGTATTTTAAAACATTTTGTATTAACAGACATTTGTATTTTAATACTTTACCCACGTCTCCTGTCTAATTCTCTGAGGGAACCAAACCTGTATGCTTAATCACTGAAATTTTGGGGTTTTTGAGTATTATTCCCTTGGGGTAGTTCCTAGGGTGGCGTAGTCAGATTTTCTTATTGGTAAAAGCTTGGGCTTGGCTCTCAAAATTGTACCACTCCGTCAAACATGGTTGAATCATGTGGAAGATCACTTCCTGTTAAAAAGTGCATTACAAGACCACTGTTTAAAAGCATTTCTTCTTCTAGGAGTTCCAAAAACAATTTAGTTTTCCTTTTAATTTCTCAGGTTTTTAGCATGCATTCATTCATCAAATTGCAGTTCATTGCAAGCGGTCACATTTGTCGGGAAGCTATTGTGTTTTAAATTTGTCCAATTAACTGATTTGTGTGCATGCGTGCGTCTCAGACTTGTTTCTCAGAATTTAGTAATAGCAGGTTTCACTGTGACAACCTGCTACATATACACTTCAAAGGCTTGGGGTAAGTAAGGTTTTATTAGTGTTTTTGAGAAGAAGTCTCTTATGCTCATCAGATCTGACAATGAAATTGTCAAATTAACAATGAAATACAACAATTATTTCTATTAAAATATATTTTAAACTTTTCTAAAAAACTGTGACAACTAGCCCCAGAAGTCATGGTGCCTATTATAAGACCACATTTACATAATGACTATGTGTTGCGAGATAAGATTTCATAATACATTTGGCTCATATCATGAGCTGTCCTCCAGCTCCTGTCAAGACTTCACTTGTCTCAAATTCAGTGAATGTGAACCTACACCCCAAGACACCATCATCAGAATTAATAGCGCCTGGGAAACGGTTTAAATCCTTGAATTTTACGCTCTGGAGTAGGACATCTCTCTTTTCAGCTACTCTCCTTTTGGCATAACTGTCAAACCGGTGGTTTAACACCCGTCGTTGTGTGACGGCCAAATTGTATGACGTAATAGACAGGGCCTGAACATTTTTCTGAATCACTTCCATTTCAATGCACATGAAAGTTGGTAATGTGAACAGAAGTGTTGCAAAACCTTATAATCCTTATAATCTTTCATTGAGCTTCAATGGACTAGTTAGAGAACACCCAAGTCAGTCAGTCAGTCAGGTGTGATTCTTGACCTCACACTCAAGTGATCAAACAACGCCAAGTCTTTAAACCCTTGAAACCTTGACTCAAAGCTATTGAAATGTATATAATGAAATTATATATGATATAGCATGTGATTATTGGCTCAGTGACTCATCTCATCAATGAAATAATTGCTAATTATAAAGGTTTTGCCAAATAAATTGCTTACCATTGAACTGGAACACAAAAATCCCTAGTAATATTTGTTTCTACCTAGATTTTAATTAGATAAATGTACTTAGATTGAATTTCAAACACCAGGTCCTGTTTTCCACGGGGAACACTATGGTTTGTCCATGGCAAACCCAAGCTTTTGACCTTGATTATTATCTCCAAAATGAGCAGTTCATTTGGAATGGTCCATTTCTGGTAATGTCACTGAATAAACTATGATAAATGCACTGTGATATAGAGCCAAGAGCGGTTTAATACATTTTTGTAGCATCATGCAAGTCTTGCTGTATACCACAACACCAGCTGTTTTCAATTAGCTCCATGAGAAGCCCAGTCAAAAGTCAGTGCTTTCATAGTGGTGCTCAAAACATTACGGGCATTCTTGAATGATGGCTATGAACCATAGACGGCAAGGAAAGATGGAGATTACACGACCACAGACAGTGGCTTGTGGAGACGCAGCTGGTTTAAACAGCATATAACCAGACTTGGTTGGGAAACCAGATGAAAAGTTAGATCCGAAAAGATATGGACGTCCACATTGTCATGTGACGAACATGTTGCAATGGCTGGAAGCCTTCAAAGAATAGATGATTTGCCACAAACCTCTTAATATGTCCGAATAATGCACGTTTGGAGATTCAAATGTTGTAATTGCAAAATTACGCAATTGAGAAAAACTCAGCTGCACGGCGAAAGTCCAGAAAACAACCCATGGAGACTATTTAGCTATTTTTTTTTTTTTTCCCTTCTGAAGACTATTAATCATAATGGTGTCCATATAAAAACCACAAACACGCACACAAAGTGAGCCGACACACACACTCTTAGAAAAACACACCCTGATTTGTGTGGTAAATAGAGAGGAGGGGCATATTCAAATAAACTAATGCATTATCCGAGCAACTGCTGTTCGGCGCAGGAAGTCCTTAAGCAGGTAGGATGATTTGTGACTCAAATTACCGTCATTTGCTGCAAATGGGTAGCAATCATCACCATCAGAACCTTACGCGGTGGGCTTGTAATTGAAGCGCAACTTAATCATAGAGATGGTTGGAGAGAGAGACATTTATTGATCTATGCATCATGATCTCAATAATATCAGGTGCTGTGTGGCTCATTAAAGCCTTTAGCCTTACTATAGTTTGTGGGAGATTTCATTTAGTGCTTCCACTAAAACGCCTACTGTATCTTCTGCTCATTTCAGCAGTGCATTACTACAACAGTAGTCTCAACTTGTGTTTTCGTGACTGCAGTTCTGCTACTTACAACTATATACATAGTGAATACTTCAACCTATTAACATTGATGTAGAGAAAATATGCTCTTTTTGCTTTTGCATGCAGCGTGAAATATATTCAAAATATATTCAGGTATTTGTCACTAGTTATGTTAACATGCACCCAAATAATCAATTTATAATTGGATTGTTTGTTCAGCTGGACTGAAGAGCTTTCATGTAAACTCACTATTAAATTTTGATTGCATTTAAATGGGTGGTAGAGACCTGAAATAATCCGATCAACAGGAATAATAATAATAACAATAATAAAATAAGCATGTAAACACTTTAAAGTGACTATTTTGTCAATCGGATGCAAAAATACCTTATTTTTGCATACACCTAAGTGGCATGTTGCATGTTTACATTCATTTTATGAACCTGCATATGTTTATTTACATCTCACACCTTCAAGATGCAAGGTATGCAAGGTCAGTTTACAGGGCTGAATATTTAATACATTTTCTGGGTGAAAAAAAACTGTAAATCCAGGAAACA
Organism: Labeo rohita; assembly: GCF_022985175.1. NCBI lineage: Eukaryota > Metazoa > Chordata > Actinopteri > Cypriniformes > Cyprinidae > Labeo > Labeo rohita. The sequence continues at coordinate 21,218,590 of NC_066869.1, read as the reverse complement.
ATGTACTGTTAATATGAAGAAATTAGTTTATTGTTAATTTTTCACAGCTGTTTTACCCGTATTTTGAATACCATACCATATTGCATTGTGTTGTGTCTCAGTTTGAAGGAAATGTTCAAGTGGTGCAGAAATGACATATTTCAACTTTAAAATTCAGCTGTGTTATGACTCATGTTTATAAGTGCCACAAAGTGGAGAAAACCCCATTAATCACTCAGCATCAACACTCAATTCTTAAATCTTCTTCATATTTTCTAACTCATCATATAAGGGCACTAAATGTTGAACTGTGCATCATTACTGTATTATGTAATTGCTGAGTTTCTGTAAATATCTAAATTATGGCCTTTAGTTGGATTGAATCTGGTTCAACATGTTTCAGAATACCACAGCCTTTATGCCTCAGTATGCAGTGAACATAAACAGAATTTGCATTATTTTGTCTTGGGGGTTGACAGCAATGGTCACGTCTCAAACTGCAGGTCTTTCACAGGTGAGGCAGAGCTTTCTGATGATGGCACCAGAAATTCTACAACTGACTGGACTCATGACAATATTCATAAACACACTATGCTTGCAGTCGGCCCCATGACTGGAGGATATCCATGAGACGTCATGTAATTTTGAGCTTAAAATACTGAGTAATAATTGCTGTCCCTTATGCCCGGAAGGAGATGACACTGAAATGCCTGTTCATTTAACCAGAAAGCACCACCTGGACTCCAACCTCAAACTCAGATGACATGTGTTTTGCAGATTAAGGGTTATACTTCTTTAAATAAACAAAAATGAATTATACCTTGCATTTTTTACATTAAAATTATTAAAATAAATAAATGTTCATATTTTAAACCAATAATTGTACTATTAAATAAATGTTTAATGTGGAACATACTTGATTTATTTCACACGTCGCAGTCATGATGATTCATTTAGTCACTTACCTTTTACGCTCCTTAATACTCGACTAAAGTCATACAAATGTGTAATAAATCTTTATAATCATAACAAAGGCTTTCTTATCTTAAGAGTTTTTTTGCAACCCGACCCTCAATTCACCGAATTAATTTTAGGCAAATTATAGGAATTACGTAGATTACATAGTGGTATATGGATTTTCATATAGGTTGATATGTAAATCAATATTCATCAAACCAATAAAAGACTGCAGCAGGTTTAATTTTTATATTGCAAATAATTGTACTCCACCACATATATTATGATATCCCCTTGACATTTTGCTACTTAATGACACGCTGTAATGTCTCCGTTCACAAAAAAACTGTCGGTATGTAATAAACCAACGCCACAAATCACATATAAAACATCTGTACATGAATCAATATAAATTTCCATCTACTCACCTGTGTGAAGAGAAACTCCATCCATAACACCTTACGGTAAAATGTGGAGCAGCCATCCAGTTAATATTGTTTTGACAGCCTTTATTAATTCAGATTTCATAGATATTCTGGCAAAACTGCTTCTTTTACTTCTTGTCCTCAGACGCAACTAAAGTGATACTGAAAGATGATTGTCTTATCTCATAATAATTGATTATTTATTTATTTAAATTTATATATATATATATATATATATATATATATATATATAAATTGCTGCATTTTGGCCTTGAAGCAACAGTCTGAGGCAACATTATTAATAAGAGGTGTTTTTTGCATCATCTAATTTTCGTGCAGTTATTACTATTTCCTGGACTTAAGCATATTAAAAAAAGGTACAGCGAAAAACGTATATGCAGCATAGCTTGTGAATATGAAACAAATATTATTGTTGAATGTTTTTGATCTCTTGTGCTCACTAAGGCTGAATTTAGTTGATAAAATATAGTAAAATGGTAAAATTGTGAAATATTATTACAGTTAAAAATAAGTGTTTTAATTTGAAAACTTTTTAAAATTATGTTTTTTTCCTGTGATGACAGAACTGAATTTTCTGCAGCCATTCTAATATGTTTGTTTGGCCTCCAAAAACATCTTATTATTGTATTATTATTGTTTTTTTAAATTTTTTCTATTTTTTTTTATTTTTTTTTATTATTATTATTTATTTATTTACTTATGTTATTTGTTTAAGGTTTGTTTACAGTAGTTTAAGAAAAGTAAGCTTTAAATATATATAGCCAAGACACTTGTTTCTTATATTCTGCCCACATTTGAAAGAACAAGCTGTACTGGTTACCTGCCATTTAGCAGATGCTTTTTACCCCATTCTATACCGTAACTGCGACCATTCCCTTGAAAGCGTGGGTTAAATGTCTTACATCAGGGCAGAGTAGTGAAAGCAATTGGGGGTGGATGACTTAAATAACTCTGCAAGTTGCTAACATCTCGCCTACTCGGATTCAGGTCTGTTTTGACTTTATATCTGCCACCATAATCATTAACCTGTCACCAGCCCTTTCAATTTTGATGTTTACCCGTGACTAACAAGACTTAAAGTTGTAGAATAAGTGTCTCTGCTTGGGAATATCACAAGTTGCCGAGTACATGCAGTTCCTCATCAAAGTGGCACTCACCCACACTCTTAATCATGCCTTTTCCATGCTATTCATACTGTACACATAGCCATTCTGGCCACTGCACATGTTAGTGTTCCTATTGAGTTTTTGAGACTGCATTTAATATATACGATTCATGCGCTGTGGATGTCCTCAGCATGGAATCAGTATAAAGCAAAACAAAATCGTAAAAGTACATTCTGTTACTGTTATTTTCATCTGTCTGTCTGTCTGTCTGTCAAAAAATCACAGTTTTTTTCTGATCCCTGGACCTCAGTTAGAAAACACCCTTTTTTTTTTTTTTTTTTTTTTTTTTAAGATATATCTATATACAGTATAAGTATATAATATTTATTTTATTTTTAAATTAGTTTCAATTAAAGAGAAACCATTTCACATTTTTGTAAATGTAATTAAGCAACATTTGGCCTACACTATTAAGTATTAAAACTCACTATCATTATTAAAAAGTGTTTTTTTGTCCTTCTTTTATCATATTACACTAACGCATTCACATACAAACATTCACACATGCTATATGATCTGATCTTAAAACTGAGACCACCAAGCAACATTTTCACACAACTTACATTTTCCAATTAAACAAAAACAAGGACACAGTGCGCACAGAGCTCACAAGACTGTTATTTATTCAGCTTGTACACAAACATTGGCTAATAGGTGAAACAATAGCGTTTGCATTAAGAATTTGACACGTACAATAAACCAGCATACAGTTTCTAATAAACAAAGAAGCAATTAGAGGCTCCTTCCCCCTTCCACATTTCATTATAAAATGAACTCTAAAAGCACTCTCTACTCAATATTCATAAAACATCACTGATCCACAGGTTTCATTGTGAGGTATGTTGCTCCATCACTTTTGATGGACGCACAAGTATAATGCCTGAAAGTGCACCCTGTTCTCCAGAATGTCATATTCATCATTGACTGGTGCACAGGCGGGAAGAACAAACATATCAATCACGCTCTGACAGGAATGCCTGTTCTGCTTGTCTTTTTGCTCACGCTGTAACATTTCCTGGTTAGTGATTGTTCTCTATTCTTTTTAACAAAAGCCAGTCTTTCTATTTTTCCATCAGTGTAATTAGACTTGCTTGCTCCCCGGCGGCTGAGCATTTGACTCTCCAGAAGCCTGCCGTTGAAATATCGCATAGATCTGAAAGGGGAATGATATAATTTGCTCTAATATAGTTTAGTTTTTTGGTTCAATATCACCCCTGAGGTTTTATAAACATTTCATGTTTCAGAGTCTGTTAATATTATTTAAATTAAATTTAAAGTTATCTTTTTGTTACTAGCTTGTGGGTAACATGTTTCTGGATTTGATTTTAGACCTGATTACTGACATAAATTAAATCTGTTGTTCGTTCTGTCTAATCAGAAGCATAACAATCTGATCTGTGAAGTTCATTAGTTAAAATGACTTTTATATAAACTAATTTACAAAAAGTCTGTTTTAGTTTATAATTCTTTAACTTTCTGATCTCTCTTCTTATTCAAGAGCTGATTTTAAACCACTAGGTCGCCCCAAAATTCTGTCATCAAACCCGTGTGATGTTTTTCATCTTTGGAAAACAAAAAGTTATTTATAGCTGAATGTCCAAGCTGTTCTTTTTCATACGATGAAAGTGAACTGCTTTAAATTTATTCTCCTCTTCACACAAAGAATAATAATAAGTCACATGGTTTACCATATTCACACAATAAATTTTAACAAAGATGAGCACAAGTAATGATTGTATACTCATATAAACAACCACAGTGTTTGTATTAACATTCTGAAATAAAGTCACTTAAAGTTTGCACATTAAGCTGGGATCAGAAAGTATTTTAACATCCAGAAATTACACGCTTCAGTTTTAAATTGTATTTAACTTAGAATATAACTTATATAACCAGACTTCCATCAGCATACTTATGGAGGTATCATGTGGAAATATGGAATACTGAAGGCTTAGATCATGTTGTGGTCTCAGTGTGCTGCCTTATGACTTCTTGGCATAACGCTCTAATATTATTTAATATTTGCAGTCAACATACAAGTATATTCAATGGCACCAGCAATGTTATGTGCCAAAGAAAAGAAAGGATATCTGGATTTTGGCACCCCGTAATTGAAATAGTATCCGCTAGTCTAAATTGTCTGTTATTATGACAGCATTCACCGCTCCACATAGAAAGGTGCCCAAATGCTGGAGTAATCATTTTTGAAACGTTGGAATTTGTCAGGATTGGACATTCATAAATTATGCAGAATATTTTACATATTTTGTATGCTAAGATCATGAAATTAAGACATGAAAGGAAATCCAGAAGGACTCTGTGAAAAAGATCATAAAAGGACTAGAGGGATGAGAGTGGAGATTGTGGTGGCAGAAGTTCAAGGCTTTCAACACATTATTATACTAACCCATCATGCATCAGTGTTTCTGTGCTGAGTTTTCTATGCAAAATCATCACTTTTATTCTGATCAGACAGCACTGACTGATGTTGATCTAATGCGACTGATGGCACAAGACAAGACGGAGACGGCAGATGTCTTGATACAACTTTCAGCTGTGCAAACTGCATAGAATAAATTATTTGGATTTATTTATTCTTCCATTTATTCATTAAATCATTCATTTTAATGGTAAACCAGAATATTAAATAGTAGTCAACATTTGAAGCGGATCAAAACCTTTTATCAAAGTTGTCATAAAACCAAAACAATACCAGTTCTTGTCTTAGGACAACTTTGATGAACTTTTTTGATCCACTTCAGATGTTGACTACTGTATTTTAAAATGCTTATCAGAAAACTCATTTTCACTTTTACTGTGCCCATGTTTTAATACTTTCAGAGAAGTTTGTTTTGTGAACTGCACTGTAAAAAACAATTTGTTGAGTCAACTTAAAACAATTTGTAACCTGGCTGCCTTAAAATTTTAAGTTCAGTTAACTCAAAAAAGTTTATTCAGCTTGAAATGTTAAATTATACTAAGTGACAACTTAGATATTTGAGTTGAATCAACTTAAAATTTTAAGGCAGCTGGGTTACTTACCCATCTGTAAGGTTTAGCAAACACAAATATCCAAGTTGTTACTTAGTACAACTTAACATTTCAAGTTGACTAAACTTATTTTAGTTGACTGAACTTAAAATTTTAAGGCAGCAGGGCATATTAATAATGGTTCTTATTGTTAGCACAGTTTTTACTGCCTAATACTATTTTATAAATTGTGACACCCGAAACAACAACAGCTAAAATAAAAAAAATAAAAAATAAAAATAAAATAAAATATGTATTTTTGAGCACCAAATCAGCATATTAGAATGATTTCTGAAGGATCTGAATATTCAGCTTTGCTATCACAGGTATTATATTTCACAATTTTGCATTTTTGCATTTACTGCATTTTTGATCAAATAAATGCAGCCTTGGTGAGCATAAAAATACAATAAAAATCTAAATTATATATATATATATATATATATATATATATATATATATACACTACCGTTCAAAAGGGTCAGTACATTTTTATTGTTTCTTTCTTTTTTTTTTTAAAGAAATTAATACTTTTATTCACCAAGGATGTATTAAGTTAATAATTAAAAGTTTATTAAAAGTTAATAATAAATAATTTACATTGTTATAAAATATTTATATTTTGAATAAACACTGTACTTTTTAAACTTGTTATTCATGAAAGAATCCTGAAAAAAAAAATTCACAGGTTCCAAAAAATATTTGGCAGCACAACTGTTGATATTATCCAACAATGATCATTCTAATAATAAATCCGCATATTAGAATGATTTCTGAAGGATCATGTGACACTTAAGACTGGAATAACAGCTGATAAAAATTCAGCTTTCATCACAGAAATAAATTCTATTTTAAAGTATATAAAATAAAAAACATTATTTTATATTGTAAAAACATTTTGCAATATTACTGTTTTTTTTTTCTATATTTTTAATCAAATAAATGCAGCCTTGATGAGCATAAGAGACTTCTTTAAAGACTATTACAAGTCTTACTGACCCCAAACTTTTGAACGGTAATGTATATATAGTCAATTATTTTAAACTTTTGACCATTGTCCGTCATCAGAGATTAAAATAATAATAATAATTATATTGAAACTGTAAAACTGTTTAAGTCTTAGGACTGTTTTATTCACTATAATCAACTTTTTTTTCCCCTTGTCTGAATATTTAAGATTATATAACAAATATATTTTTAAAAAATTAGCAGGACAAAACATCCTATGGCATCTGTCTTTGTAAAAGCCTCTGTATTATTTACAGTCGGTTGATTCTGTAACAGCATGCTGGTTTCAAGCCAATTTGGAAATCCTAAGCAAATAGCTTAAAAAAAAATAAAATGAATCACAGTAAAGAGAAGCCCAACAGCCAGAGGGGTTAATATACAGTCAAATGCCACCAGGATGTCAGAACCATGACTGATTAGTGTATTAGTCCCAGAAACTACATTTGCAGGCCCATGCTCATGTTCCCATACCATTAATGACACCGTTCAGCGCCAGAGCTCCACTAGTTTAATGGTTTTTGTTGATCTAAGATCAGGTTATCCAACCACACCTCAGTCTCAAGCTCAGTGTTTGTTGCCTCATCTAGCCACAACATGAGTCTGCACAAACCACAACTACGTAAGAGGTCAAGTACAGGAAAGAAGTCTGCACTAGCTCTTTTCAGACTTTACAGAATCGGACTAATCGTTGCCATTTGTACTGATTCCAGAATTAAGTGGCTTCTGGGCAAGACACTGAGTATTTCTGGGCTTGTGAAAAGGCCTGGTTGTCATGGTAACTACTGAGGGAATAGAATAACGCCACTGGTGGGCTTGGATTTGCAGTGTAGTTCTCTGCAACATGAAATCGAACACCTCTTGTCAGATCTGAACTATCACTGGAAAGCTGAACAACTGGGGTGAAGGAGAACAGGCTTCAAGCATACAGACTCTAATACACTCTAAAAATCATTGAAGGCTTTTTAAATATCACAATAATAGTTAACTATACACCAACATGTGAAGTTACAACGGGAGTCTCTCTCTCTTGCCTCCCGAGCCCACTGAGTTTTAACAGACCCCCTGAAGCGTGCAGTGAGTTTGTTGGGAGGTTACTGAGAATGAATGGGGGAAAGTCACATAAAAAATGACGCAATATGATTTTATATAACTGGTTGTGCACTCTAAACCCGGCTAAGTTGAATTTACTTAAAAAACTTAAGGAAACTGGTTGCCCTAAAAAATTTAAGTAACGTTTACTGGAAAACTTGAAGTAATCATTACTTAAATATAAGAGTCATTTTGACAACCATTTTAAGTTGAATTTACTTAAAAAACTTAAGGAAACTGGTTGCCCTAAAATATTTAAGTAATGTTTACTGGAAAACTTGAAGTAATCATTACTTAAATATAAGAGTCATTTTAACAACCATTTTAAGTTGAATTTACTTAATGCTTTTAATTTATCTAATTACTCCATTCCTCTAATAGGTACTCACTGACTCCCAGAGTGCATTGCGACATGAATAAATTATGCAATTGCTTTGCTTTACTGTTGTTGTTTGTATTTGTCAATTTCATTTGCTGTCTTGTGTCAGTAGTAGCACAACAAAAAACAAACAAAAAAAAGCTCATAAAATGGTTATTGATACAGTTAATAAAAATAAATAAAATTGAGTTGTTACCATTGTTGTGATTCACATGCTGAATGTTGAAGCCTGTGTGTGACTCACGCACATTACCCCAAATATTAAAAGATTGTATCAACACAGATACAAGCTTCTTGTAGTGTTTATAAAAAATAGAAAAACAGTAAAATTGTAAAAGATCATTAATCAACATGAAAATTGTAAAACATCATTAATCAACATGAAAAGTATGCAATCTAATTATTTAATTAAAATATAGGTCACTTTCTAAAAGCAACCTATTTATTACTTTTCTTTCTTTGAAATCAAAGAACTCTGATTTCATGTTGTATTGCTGCAACAATAGAAAGAAAACTATAGTAATATAAACAAAGTTCCAAATGCCCAATCAAAAGTAACACTATTCACTATAATGGTGAGTATTAAAAAAAAAAAAAAGTTCTCTCTAATATTTCAGTTGTATTGAAAATTCAACATTCAAGATGACTTTGGGAAATGAGTGAATTCAAGTAGTGAAAGAAAGATGTGAGTGAAAAGTCTACTAAAAATTGCCCCATCTCAAAAACTTTTTCTTCTTCTTCTGTTGTTATGTTGCACATTAGCAACATATTAGTGCACTGCTGCCTCTCACTGGTTTATTAATGTCATTGGTTTCTTTGTGGATACTTGGATATTTTAAGTAAACATCACTCAAAGCAAGTAAGTAAATTGTTTTATTTGCCTTGAAAGTAGCTGTAACTTAATAAAACCTAGTAAGTATAGTAACTAAGTAAAGATAACTAATTGTAACTAAGTAAGGTAAACTATTGGGTTTTACAGTGTGATCAGATGTGATTGGTTCATGCGATAAATCTAGACTCTTGTGTTTGTGTGCATTTGCGAATCAGTCTGAATGAACAATATGATGGGAAGGTAGATTTTAAAAAGTAAGCAAACAATTCACACACTATACAACTACTTTGTTACGACAAAATAAGGGGGAAATTTTTGCGAGATGTGAAATACATACCAATAAATACATATCACTGCAGTTTCCAAAAGAAATGAACACTGAAGACGGTAAAACAGCGAACACTTTTAATCGTTTTCATACACAGTTATGACAGCTCCATATGTTTCGCTTTCTGGTGTTCTGACAAATAATACTACCTATCAGATTATGCTACCAACACTGTATTTTTAATGCAGTAAGGGTAGGTTTGGGTTGGGGTAGGTGTACCTGACAGGGTAGCACAAATCAACTCAACACCAGGTGTAACAAGCTTGCTCAGTAGTTCAGACGGCAAGGAATTGCCAAAAATGTGAAATGCTTAAAAACACAAACTTGATGAGACTTTCTTTTTCTGATTGTGTAAGTGACTGGGATGTGAATTTTATATTTGAGGAATAAAAAAAACACACTTTCAGGACTTTGCCTCCTAATTTCAGAACACCAGTGCACACCACTGAACTATACTATATCTCTGAATATTGCTTCAGTGATTGTTTGACTTGGACATACCAAAATAAATGCCTAAAACTGTCTAAAATTTACTTTTATTATATTACATTTTAATAAATATTTGAAAATTGCGTAATTACTACATTTTTTATTTACGTTTACTCAATTCACCACTTTAAATTTGTATATATTTTTTTTCTTTAAAAATGTTTCACACAAAAAAATTGAGTGCATCATAGAGCTTACAGTACAATTAAAGTGTATGAATTAAACAAGAATGCATTACATTTATGGAACAGCATTTCATACAATAGCATTAATAGCACAAGCAGCCTGTAACTTCAAAGTTAAAACTAGATTTGAGAATGTTCCAAAATGTATTTATGTGTGCGTCAGTGGAAGCAAAGGAAATCTGACCTTTTGTACAAAAGATTTCACATGGTCAATGTCACAGATTTAATTAGGAGACTAGAAATAGTGCAGAATCTTAAATGGTTTTTTTCCCCCCCACACACCTAATTTGCATCCTAACCTTTTCTTTACATTACATATTTTGAAATCCTAAAACACTTTACATGTTTTTAGCTTCACAGGTGAGAAAACTTCAGCTTCTGTTGGCACTTAGACCTATAATGAAAGCATTTTAAAATTGTGAAAATACCAAGTGTGAAAATGAACGGAGAGGAGCATTGCATGGAATATTAGGCAGTAACATTAGCTGTGTAAAATGCATATGGACTTGGATGTAATATTTATTTATTAATTTATTGTCACTTAACATGCTCTTACTGTAGAACCAGCCAGTTGGATGTTGTTGGCTAAGTGGTTAAGACTCTTGGCTAGCAGTGGCTGACCTTTGACCTAGAGAGTCACTCAGATGGCTATCCTGCTCTATCACCATTACATTTCACCTTTGGCAAGACACTTAACCCCAGGCTGGGGGTAAGAGAGAACTACTCTACTCTAAGTTCTTGCACAGGTCACTTTGGATGAAAATTGTTGCTTCAATCATGAGCCATTTGTTGCCAGGACCTGCAGTCTTTCAAAATGTCCATTAAACAATTGAGCTGCTGGCCAGATCTGATTTTGGGAGCTGTGTGCTGGCAAGTCCTCTTAAAAGTTTCTCAGTTGGGCTTGAGCCCCTGTGTTTCTGGAAGTCATGACATTCAAGACTAAGTTGGTGCCTCTGAGTCTATATGAACAATGTACATAGCATTCATTCATTTAGTTTGTTTATTGCAACTTTGAAAAACAATACATTTTACTTGCATTTTATAGCTGTGTTCATTTGTACCATATCTTTTAAAACCAGAGCTACAGAAACTTCATCTTTTGTTCAATCAATATCTGTTTTGACCTCAAAAAGATTTGTAGTTAATTATGTTGGTGAATTGTTCACTTAAACAGGAACAAATGCTGAATGTTGTCTAAAATCTTGATTTTACAGCCTTGATTTTCTGAAAATCTGTCTTTTTTTTTTTTTCCTGTCATTTAATCTGTAACTTTATGTTGCATTATCTGTAATTTCTATAACAAACCAGAAAATCAGAGAAGACAGATCTTTCTGTTCGTTTCTACCTTTCTTCTTCTCAAGTTCATACAGGTGCATCTCAATAAATTAGAATGTTGTGGAAAAGTTCATTTATTTCAGTACTTGTGTATTAAATAAATTCCATGCACACAGACTGAAGTAGTTTAAATCTTTGGTTCTTTTAATTGTGATGATTTTGGCTCACATTTAACAAAAACCCACCAATTCACTATCTCAACAAATTAGAATACTTCATAAGACCAATAAAAAAAAATAAAAAAATAAAAATTTAGTGAATTGTTGGCCTTCTGAAAAGTATGTTAATTTACTGTATATGTACTCAATACTTTGTAGGGGCCCCTTTTGCTCTAATTACTGCCTCAATTTGGTGTGGCATGGAAGTGATCAGTCTGTGGCACTGTTGATGTGGTATGGAAGCCCAGGTTTCTATGACAGTGGCCTTCAGCTCATCTGCATTTTTTGGTCTCTTGTTTCTAATTTTCCTCTTGACAACACCCCATAGATTCTCTATGGGGTTCAGGTCTGGTGAGTTTGCTGGCCAGTCAAGCACACCAACACCATGGTCATTTAACCAACTTTTGGTGCTTTTGGCAGTGTGGGCAGGTGCCAAATCCTGGTAAATGAAATCAGCATCTTTAAAAAGCTGGTCAGGAGAAGGAAGCATGAAGTGCTCTAAAATTTCTTGGTAAACGGGTGCAGTGACTTTTGTTTTCATAAAACACAGTGGACCAACGCCAGCAGATGACATTACGCCCCAAATCATCACAAACTGTGGAAACTTAACACTGGACTTCAAGCAACTTGGGCTATGAGCTTCTCCACCCTTCCTCCAGACTCTAGGACCTTGGTTTCCAAATGAAATACAAAACTTGCTCTCATCTGAAAAGAGGACTTTGGACCACTGGGCAACAGTCCATTTCTTCTTCTCCTTAGCCTAGGTAAGACGCTTTTGACGTTGTCTGTGGTTCAGGAGTGGCTTAACAAGAGGAATACGACAACTGTAGCCAAATTCCTTGACACGTCTGTGTGTGGTGGCTCTTGATGCCTTGACCCCAGCCTCAGTCCATTCCTTGTGAACTTCACCCAAATTCTTGAATCGATTTTGCTTAACAAGCCTCTCAAGGCTGCGGTTCTCTCGGTTGGTTGTGCATCTTTTTCTTCCACACTTTTTCCTTCCACTCAACTTTCTGTTAACATGCTTGGATACAGCACTCTGTGAACAGCCAGCTTCTTTGGCATTGAATGTTTGTGGCTTACCCTCCTTGTGAAGGGTGTTAATGATTGTCTTCTGGACAACTGTCAGATCAGCAGTCTTCCCCATGATTGTGTAGCCTAGTGAAGCAAACTGAGAGCCCATTTTGAAGGCTCAGGAAACCTCTGCAGGTGTTTTGAGTTGATTAGCTGAATAGCATGTCAGCATATTCTAATTTGTTGAGATAGCGAATTGGTGGGTTTTTGTTAAATGTGAGCCCAGATCATCACAATTAAAAGAACCAAAGACTTAAACTACTTCAGTCTTGCATTGAATTTATTTAATAAATTGAATTTTTATATAATAAATTGAGCTTTTCCACGACATTCTAATTTATTGAGAAGCACCTGTAGGTGCTAAAATGTCCCATTTAAAATCTGGAAAAATGCATTAGAGGAGAATAAACACACATTTGCAAACACACATTTCTCAGAATATATGTTGTGGATTACATAATTGCTTCTGTGAATCCCCCTTTGTCTCTCATTACCCTGTGTTTGTTTTTCTTCCCATCTGTTTTGAGAGACCATGTCCATCTGCCATCTTTTCAATTTGCACTCTATTTCAACATCTCTCCTCTGGTTTCTCTCTTTCCCACCTTAATTAAACTCATTATTTTTCGTCTCATCAGTGTACCAAACTTCATTGTTTTCAGTTTCAACCTTGCTTGCTGTCAGATCTCTGCAACAGCTTCTACAGTACCTGTAAAAGTGTTTGTTGAGACACTCTTACATTATATCAGCCAGAGTCAATTAGAAGCCATTTTTTCCCTCCAAATGGAATAGTAATCACTATAATGATGCATTAATCTATTCAGGTTTATCCTTACAGTATTTAAAAGAAATAATGAATCACAAACTGACCAGAATATTATGAGGTAATTAAATGTAACAACCTAATTTTTTTATTTTAAAGGGCTGATCATAATAATATTTATTCATAAATAAGAAGTCAGTCCTCTCTGACTGGCGAACAAACAAATTACTCTGCGTGACAGAGGACGTACCAACCCTCTTATCATCATTATCCAGGCTCATAACAGGAGCATGTGGCCAGGATGCAGGACATGAAAGCTGAACGCTGCTGGCGGTGCATGATGAGGCACACCTGATGCTAATTTTGCCTTGTCAGTGCTGCCATAAATACGGCTTTGGGTTCTCTAGTGTATTGGGGCAAGTGTTGAGGTTTATGGATGTCATATCCAGACCCCCGAAAATTGATGGCCACCTGGTCCCAAAGCATCTGGACCTCTTTTCCCTCTTTGTCACAGATGCTTCCTGTACATTGAGTACAGCATATCCCCTTTGTTATTTGCATGTTGGTTCAAGAAAGCCCCCATAACATTTTACTTTTATACTACTGCTTTTGACTATTTGCTGATTAGTCATTATGTACCTAACAATCATGTAGCTTCAAACCCATATGATGCTACTGGTTTCTCTTTTTGATGCATTTAAAAGGTCAATGAGGATAGAGGCTACAAAGCTACAAAAAGATCTCAGAAGCATCATAAACATACCATATGACTTTTTTTTTTTTCTTTTTTTTTTCATTGTTTAATCGCTCTTATGTTGTTCCAAACCTGGATGACTTTCTTCTGTATATGGAATTCATTGGCTACCAGCAACCTTTTGGGTGAATTATCCCTTATATATGTTATATATTTTATTATATATTTATTATATTAATATTAATATTTATATCAATATTTTATTATATTATTTATTATATTTATTATATGTTACCTAGTTGCCAAGGCAGTATTTCTTATTTTTGTTTAGTTTAACCTTAAGTACTTAAACTAAATCAAAGCTAAAACTTAAGCTTAATAAAAGCTCTATAGAGACATTAAAAATAACAACAAAACAAATATGAATATAAACTGATTTATTGGCCCTATACTCTCATTCACTATTCCCCAAAGTTTTTTTTTTTTTTTTTTTTTTTTTTTTTTTTTGAGTCTGACTTTTTGAATGAATCATTTGATTCAATTAACAAAAGCAGCCTGAATGATTCATTCAACTGAATCAAATTAATTAACTGAGTTCAACTTATCGGCTCTATCTGAACTGACACATTGGCCCTATATTCTCATTCACTATTTCCCAATTTTTATTTTTTTTTTTTTTTTTTTTTTTCTGAATCTGACTCATAAATAATTAATCATTTCTGACTCCTAAATAAATAAATAATTTGATTCGCTTAACAAAACCAGTCTGAAAGATTCAGTCAGCTGAATCAAATTAATTAAACTGAGTTCAACTTATCGGCTCTACCTGAACTGACGCATTAGCCCTATATTCTCATTCACTATTTCCCAAAGTTTTTTTTTTTTTTTTTTTTTTTCTGAATCTGACTCATAAATAATTAATAATTTCTCACTCCTAAATAAATAATTTGATTTGCTTAACAAAACCAGTCTGAAAGATTCAGTCAACTGAATCAAATTAATTAACTGAGTTCAACTTATTGGCTGTATCTGAACTGACGTATTGGCCCTATACTCTCGTTCACTACTCCCCAAAGTGGTTGATGTTGTTGTTTTTTTTTATCTTATTTTTTAAATGAATCATTTGGTTTGCTTAACAAAACCAGTCTGAATGATTCAGTCTTCTGAATCAAATTGATTTGCTGAGTTCAGCTTATTGGCTGTAACCAAACTGTATCCCCAGTAGTTTTTTTTTTAATCTGACGTTTTAAATGAATCATTTGATTTGGTTACCAAAACCAGTCTAAATGATTCAGTTGACTGAATCGCTTAGACTGGTTTTGGTAACAAAAATCAAATGATTCAAATGATTCTTTGTTGATTTGCGAAACGTAAATGAGTGAGCAAACACTGAGTATAGTTCAGTGTATTGTATAGCAGCTAACTGCTGAGTGTACATTGGTTGTACATTTGTTATTGAGGTGCATTATAGGATTTAATGTGTGCACTTGATAATGTCCACTACAGTGTGGTTTGGAACACAGCTATGGCTGTCTCCTCAATAGTGCACTATTAGTGCACAGTTTCACAAACAGCCATTGACTTACGGCACAAAAACAGGTAAAACTAGCATTAAAATGCATGTCTTGACTTTTTCCTTAGGCAAATATCATATGGCTTCAGAAGACTCACCGTAATGTAGCACATGAGTCAGTTACTTCACTTTTATGATTCTTTTGTGCCTTTTCTGAACCTTAAAAAGCTTCAGTGCCCATAGGGACTAATTAGGCTACACAGAACAGCGTCCAGTACAATCACTCTGAATGTTCCACCGTAGAAATTAAATCATACGGGTTTGGAACAACATGAGGGTGAGTGCTGACAGGATTTTTATTTTATTTTTTTTTTTTGGTGAACTACTATAACCCCTTGACAATAACTTATACTTTAAAGAATGCTAAATATGGTGTTCGAACCATAAAGAACCTCCTGCAAGACCTGATAGAAAACATGTCTAATTTGTCTAAATAGAAAATGCAGTGCTTCAGTGGAGGATCATAAAAATCTCATTAATCTCTTTAATCAGAATGTAAAATTATGTTATGCTCTGAGGATTAGCTGACACTGTACTAGGATTTCCAACTCAGAAAGCTTCTGTAATTAAATCAGGCCATGGGCATGGCTAGGATTTCCTCTAAACGTATGCAGAAAGCTTCTGAAAAGATTTCTGGTTAAGCTCTAGACTCCGCTCAAGGCCATTGTTCATTATGATAGATTGCTTTTGCACACTGTGCTTAGGCATGTTATGACATGTGATATGTAACAGTGGCGACTCCTGTGACCTGATGGTAAAACTGCAGCATTAATTAAAACTCATTTGTTTTGGATTAAAATGTGACGGGGGACAAAAGAAGATTATGACTGGAAAGTAAACACATCATCATAGTAGCAAACCAAACATTTGGAAATTTCCATCAGTTAGTCATGTTATTTGTTATAAATACTACTACAATTGCTACTTAAAAAAAAAAAAAAAAAAAACACCAAATAAACATGTAATTAAAGGAGAACTCCACTTCCTGAACAACAATTTACAAATAATTTACCCCCTTTGTCATCCAAGATGTTCATGTCTTTCTGTCTTCAGTCGTAAAGAAATTATGGTTTTGGAAGAAAACATTTCAGGATTTTTCTGCATATAATGGACTTCACTGGTGCCCTGAATTTGAATTTCCAAAATGTAGTTTAAATGCAGCTTCAAAGGGCTCTAAATGATCCCAGCTGATGAACAAGGGTCTTATCTAGCAAAACGATCGGTCATTGTTTTCGAAAAATAAAAATTTGTATACTTTTTAAGCACAAAAGCTTGTGTAGCACAGGCTCTGGGACGTGCGTTCTTTTTTGATTTTGAACAAATCTCTAATGTGACTCGGGAAGAACAAGTCGTCTCGGGGAGTGACTCGTTTAGTCGCGCATGCGCAACATCATATTAGGTTCTGTACTGGAATTAGTTCACCTGTTTCGAGTCTTCGGGTTTTTCGAGTCGTTCGTTCATCTTATGGGGCTGTCACGTGATGCTGATTTTGCCAAAACGAATGAAATGACTCAAAAAGATTCGTTCATTTTGCTGAACAAGACTCAAAGGTCCGAGTCGGTAAAATGATCCAAACATCCCATCACTACTACGAATCACGTCTTTGAATCACCACAAGTTCATCGTCTGTGTACTCTGGCTCAAAAAGGTAGAGTATGTCTAAAAACTCCATGTTATTTTATCCTACAACTTCAGCATCGTCCGACATCGTTGTACCTTTTTGTTTGTAAACAGCGTTTGATTTACTTGCACTTTCTTAGTCTTTGCACGTTCGCTTTGTAAACACTGGGTCTGTAGTTCCACCAACGTCCACGTGACCTTTCAACATGATTCAATAGTACGCGAACGCGCATCCCAGAACCTGTGTTACACAAGCTTTTGTGCTTAAAGTAAACAAATGTTTATTTTTCCAAAAAAAAAAAAAAATGACAGATCGTTTCACTAGATAATACCCTTCTTCCTCGGATGGGATCGTTTAGAGCCCTTTGAAACTGCATTTAAACTACATTTTGGAAGTTCAAAATCGGGCCACCAGTGAAGTCCATTATATGGAGAAATGCTTTCCTCAAAAATCATAATTTCTTCGCGACTGAAGACAGAAAGACATGAACATCTCGGACGACAAGGGGGTGAGTAAATTATTTGTGAATTGTTGTTCTGGAAGTACAGTTCTCCTTTAAGTTTGCGGTCAGTGCATTTTTTAAGTGCAATTTTAAGTAATGCTCACCAAGACTGCATTTATTTGATCAATACAGTAAAAGTAGTCATATAATTAGAATTTTTAGTTTATTTTATAATTATTAGAACTGGTTTCTAATTTATATATATTAAAATGTCATTTATTATGTCAAAGCTGAATGTTTAGCTATCATTACTCCAGTCTTCAGTGTCTTTCACAGATGCTGATTTGCTGATTTCTTCTTCTTCGTGTTAAAACAGTCGAGCTTTTTAATATTTTTGATGAATACAAAGTTTAACAGAATTTATTTGAAACTGAATTCATTTCATTCTTTACTATCACCTTTGATCAATTTAATGATCAATTAAATATTACTGACTCCAAATTGTTGAAGGGTAGAGCAAATAAATGTCTGACTTAGGCATTATATTTAATAACGAGGTAATTTTTAAGGACATAACCTTTTGAACAATCACAACCCCTTCTGAAGGACAGAAAAGAACAAAAGCGCTGGTGTTGCAAGGCCGTTTTAATTTCTGAACAGTATTTCTTTTGGCCGTACCACTAACAAAAATGAAGTCTAATTTATCAAGATCAACAAACTGTCTGAATACTAACTAAAGACAATGCTTTTAAATTTCCCCAGGTGGTCAGATGAAATTGCAGTAAGATTGATTGCTGATATAGAGAGGACTATTAAGCATGCTCCTGTCAACTCTGTCAGTCTGGAGATCCTCAGAAAAGCAGTCAGTCTCATCATGATTTCAGCATCATCTATGCAATATCAATGGGCAGCTGAGCCCAAAATCTAGTTCTGTGTTGTGTTTTCTGTGGGCCTGGACTTCAGGATGTTTATTATCTTGGCCGTTGCTGTCTCTGGAAAGGGAAGGGGAATGAGGTTGTGCACTGGTGACATCTGAAGTATTTTCCCACAGCTGAGGATGGTTAGGGGGTTGTGGGGGGCTCCAGTATTACCAAGAATCTGCGTCTGAACTGGCAGTTTCAACAGCCGAGTTCACACACTAGCGTGCGCTTGTACCCTCCCACATAAACACACAGATAAATCTGGAAAACTATCTAGTGACTTCATCCTGTAAGTCATTTCTATCTCTCTCTAGACCGGTCTTTGTGTGACCTGTCACGCCTTTTGCCCTTCAGTTTCCACATTACTCTTTTAAAGCCCAAATCTGAAAAAAATACTCACAATTTAGTTCACTGGAGAGGGCTGGATTTGAAAGATAGCCTTTGCTGTCAGAGAGAAAAAAATGCATAATCTCTTATGAGACGGTGCAACCATGCATGACAATATTCAGGTGTCAAGGTGCAATTCTGACGTTAAGTGATAGTTAAAGAATTCCATATATTCTTGTAGGAATGTTTTGGATGTGTGGACTTGAGACAAATCTGTTGCTAGTTTGTATTTTCAGCTGGTGCCAGTGGGTGTAAGTTCACTCACTGACACCACATAAAAACAGTCTCAAACACATTCATAAATGCATTCTTAATAATATTATTAAGAATAATATCATTCGGATTGCAGCAGATGCAATAATGAACTGAGACCTATATGCCCGAACCAAGGCTATTATAGTTAACTAAAAAAAAAAAAATTAAATAAATAATCGAATGAATGAATGAACGAATGAATGAATTAATAAATTGAAAGTTTAAAAACAAATTAAATTTTGTTTAATCTATTTTTATTTTTAAATGAGTGAATGAATGAATGAATAAATACATACATACTTTTTATAGACTTTTCAGCAGAAATAAAACAAAGTACAAAATGATTAATGAAACAACTAAAATATAAGTAAATGAATGAACTGAAAGTTTCAAAAATAAAAAAATTAACTTTTTTAATTTTAAAATTTACATTTTTTTTTTAATTGAAAGAAAGAAAGAAAGAAAGAATTGAAAGTTTAAAAAATTAAAAATCTTTTTTAATCTATTTTTAATTTTTAAAATTGACAAACAAACGATAATCAGTCAATCAGTAAATTACTTAATTAACTGAAAATCTTTTTAAAATCTTTTTTACTTTTTAAAATAAATAAATAGATAAATAAATATTTTTGTCCACTATGTTGTTGCACTATATAACAATCTGTATAAGCTATTAAACAGCTTATTACAGACTTTTGAGCAGAAATAAACAAAGCCCAAAATGATTATTGAAACAACAAGAATGAATGAATGAATGAATGAATTTTACTGTTAAAACACATTGCAACATATCCTCACCTGAAATGTATAAAAAATATTTATGAACTGCTGTTGCCTTTTGAAAAGCAACATTCCTTTGCCTATAATATTTCAAAATTATGGGAAACAGGAAAGTGTCTGCAAAGATACATTACAATACCAGTGACTAACAGCAGGATTTCATATTAGAATAAAGTTAGCACATTCATTTCTGTGCCTTGCACGTAACAGTCAAGGCAAGACAGCTAAATCTAGATGAATAGCTTTCAAAGAGATGTGCAGTGAGTTTCTTAAATATAGTCTGAGGACTGGCTAAGACCTGATGTCTCCTCATAAAGAACACTCATTCCTTTTCTTGGCCAGAGCGGTGAATGCAGACAGAGTGGTTCAGGACCTGGACTTACAGAGCGTCCCAGACTGGGAATACTTTCTCTGGATCTGTTGAGCATTTTTCCAGACGCTGATAAGCAGAAATAGAGGAAATTATACATGCATACATGCATTCTTTCTCTTTATGTATGTAATCCATGAACTTCTGACATTTTGATTAGTGGTGAGACAAGAAATTCATGTCGCTATAATATAGCTCGCCTTTCTTTTATTGCATTTAATATAAAAAGCAAACCAAAGTCGTCTTGTGATACCATGGGATTGTTGTTATAGCATTATTTATAGGATTGTGTATTTGTTCTGTGTAACAAGGTGAATAGAGTCTGTTAGGATCAAGATACACATCTAAAGGATCATGCAGGGATTGAGAAAAATTGAAAATTGAACTGGCTTTTGAAATTGAGAAGCTATTGGAAGAAGATAGTAGGATTTACCAAAGAAGTGGAAACGTTCCAGTCATCTCTGCTTCTTAGGGTAATGCATGCCCTCTCATTCAAATAGTCTTAGTATTTCATTATTCCAGGTGAAATAAATACTGTAGTTACCATAGCCAAAACTTGGTATAACCATAAGCTGTATTTAGTGGAGAGAAATAAAAGAAGGTGATGAAAAGTTAGGTATGTGATGTATGATGACATGTGCAAGAATAAGTAATATTAAGTTCAATATTATCTAAAGATTTGATTTGGATTTGATGCAGCATGCTGAAATGGACTATAGCCTGTTAGATGCAATAGAAAGCTTGAAACATTAACCTGATATCATAGTGCGGACACAAACAAATATATGGATGGTAAACACTGGAATATTTCAGTAATGTGGCCCAAAAGTAATAAATCAACAATTACAAAAGTGATTAGACTGGACACAAATATTTGAGGTCAAACACCACAGGGCCACAATTCCTAAACTTGATATTATTAGAGTTTATTGTAAGAGGAATTCAACTGGGGATGTGAGTCTAATGCAGAAATAAAGGAGACTAGAACTAGTTGTCCCAAGTTTTGGATCACAATTATACAAATGTTTGTTTATATATGTATGTATGTATGTATGTATGTATGTGTATATATATGTATGTATATATATATATATAATGTATCTATGTATCTATCCATATATATATATATATATATATATATATATATATATATATATATATATATATATATATATATAATATATATATATATATATATATATATATAAATATATATATATATATATATATATATATATATATATATATATATATATATATATATATATATGTGTATATATATATATGTATATGTATGTGTGTGTGTATATATATATATATATGTGTGTGTGTGTGTGTGTGTGTGTATTATATTTTACATATTTATATATATTTTTAAAATGTTTTTAATTTATATATGCATAAATACCACTTATTAGAGTAATCATATTTTTTTTCACAAACAAATTGTTAGACCACTGACAGTTTATTCTTTTATTACTTTATTTTTTTTACAAAAAATAAATGTTTATGGATATTTTTATTTATTTAAATATTTTCTGTAAATAAATACATAAATAAATAAATAAATAGAATATATTAGGTATTATCTGTCAGTGGTTTAAAAATGCTCATCAGTGTTAAAATGATTTGGATCTCCAATCCAGCTACTCTTCGGAGCATGAATTTCAGATAACGGTGAAAGAGTGTGAGTTAAAATATACAGTAAGCTATGAATTTTTTTGACAGCTGTTTTACTGATAGTGTTATGGATGTTAGTTCATACCAACAATAATATCCACTAATGCCAAGTATTTAGATTCTAGTTCATGCCGTTTTTCTTTGTTGCATTCAGTCCATTTAAATCCTTTATTTAAATGCATTAAATTAAAACTGACCCACTTAAAATACAAATGGTTACAGCCTGGAATGTGACAACACAGACAAGCAGAGCAATACAAACAGTGAAAATTCGAAAAATGTCTTGAAGATATCTCTGGCATATAATGTTCTAGACTGTCATCCAGACCCTTCAAAACGTGGCAGTGGAAACATTTAATATTTGACAGGAAGAACACAGAGGGACTGTCTGAATGATCATCATCATCAATGAGCTCTTTCAGATGTTCAATTCCGAGTGTACAACTCATCTAGAATGAAAGATTCATAAATGACTAATTCCGCTCAGAGGACATCAGTCCTTCTCAGAGGAAATTATGATACGAAAGAAATTCACTACAAGAGCAGCGAGGGGCTGTCCAAGACCTTTTGCGCAGAGAAACTCATTTTAATCTGCCTCTGAGCCAAAGGAGCGAAACATTTCAACACAACAATTACAGCAAGACTATCTGCACGTCTCAGTGTGCGAGAGGGAATTGGATCAGGTGTTGGAGTCTGTCTTTGTGTCTCAGGCATGTGTCCAAATGATTTACGAGATGCATAGCAGAGACAACATATGTGCGGCAAAAACCAGAAAGTAAACGTTCTGACAGTCTCTGTCTTCGCGTGGCGCAAAGAGGAAGAAAACAAAAAGAAGGGCCCAGAGCTGAGAGTTGAAAAACTGGAGACATGACTCACCCACTCACCAAAACACAAGCCCACTCTCAATGTATTCAAAGCGGCCAGAACCCGTAATTATTTTGTTCCACAAGACACACCAGCATGACTGAGCAACCACGTCTAATTATAAGACATAATTATTACGTCCTGCGATTACTGATTCGACATGAAGTGGTCAAAGTGGAGGTTTATTTTTCTAGGGTCAAATTGACCTGATATTTCTTCACAATAAAAACCTGATAGTATTCAAGCCGTAAGAAATCAGCGGTGGAGGGTTGGGGGGCTTAAAAGCCCCCAAAGGAACACAATGACCATATCCCATATCAAAACTCAAAATACTTAATTTCCATTCACCATTGTGCAGACTGACCATAAACACAGCTAAAAGGCTTCCTACCAGTGGCCATCACAAAACTTAACATCTTGCACAGTTTTATCATAGGCAGAATGCTAAATGTTTCAATACAGGCATTTCAGTCAAACGTGATTCATGCAATATTTAACACATTTAACCCATGGGAGAAAGATCAACCCTTCGCAACAGTTTAAAATCAGCCCAATTCTGTGCAAAAAAAAAAAAAAAAAAAAAAAAAATTGGCAACCAACACAAGCTGCAGGAATCAGATATAACTGATCATAGGTCAAGACAAGAGCGAGGAGAGATGACTGACAAATCATGCTGGTAATGTGCTCATATTTGTGATATGTGGTCACTTTAAACAGAGTGCCTGTGATCGCGAAATTAGAAGTGAAAGTGAATAGCCGCTCATTTAAACGAGATTTAAATACTCCGCGTAAGATAGCGGCTCCCTGAAGCGCGAAAATTATATTTAATATTAGTATGATTGCGTGAGCAGGCGGTAATGGCCCGACATTCAGTGGGATCCGGATCAAGAAAACAGTGCAGCGCAGGACTTTATTACAAAAACGCACACAATGAATGTCGACTGTAGAAAACAAAAGCTGAATCCCGGACATTTTGGGCGATTTACAAATCCTGGCCGGACGCATCTTTTAGGTGCAAAAAGAGGACATGGCCGGGGAAAAATGACATATGGTTCACCCTAGTGAAGTGTAAATAGTGATAGTGGCGATTTACACTAAGCGCAAATAGCAATGGATTCTTTTTACACTAAGTGAAAACAGTTGTGTTTTTAGCTATGTGCTATTTACGCTAAGTGTGAATGGCTATATTTTCTATTTACACTATATACTACTGTAATACTACTTATTGCCCACTTTGGTGGGCGGAGTTAATGTAAATAGCCTCTGCCAACAAAGCGGGCTATTTGCACGTAGTGTAAATACATACTCCATAAAAGATTTGTGAGTAAAGCACTGGTTAGTTTAGTTATCAAAATCTATCAGTCTGTTAAGGCAAAGCCACTTTGTTTTTTGCTCGGCATTTAGGAATTTATTCAGTTAATGTGTTTCTATCATAATGTACGTAAATATCTTGTTATTGGACAAAAAATTATCTAATCAGTTAAGCACATAAGTTTGATTCTGCAAATTTTCAGAACTTATACACTTTTGCGTTTTCATCCAATTTTTTTTTTTTTTTTGCAATATCCAAAAATATCACATTAAAATAGTTGGGTGGAAACATAGCTGTTCATTGCAATCAATTCTTATTATTTTGTAACAGCCTTGTTACTTTAACTTTGATGCTAACGACTGTCACTTACGTCAAATGTGATCTCATGTCCCCACTTATGACTATTGGCAGGAAGTGATGGTTTACACTATTATAGAATATTACTAGTTTTCTTACACACCTCTTGTTTCACTTCAGAAGACATTGATTTTTCAGCTGAGGTCATATGGATTTTTGCCATAGATTTTCAAAGCTCCTGTACACTTGCATTATAATGTACTCACAGAGATGGATTATTTAAAAAAAAAAAAAAAAACTTTTTGTTTATAAGAAAAATTCATATAGATGTGGGACAGCATGAGGGTGAGTAAATGATGAGAATATGTTCATTTTATCCTTCAACATGTCGAGGATGTTGATAATAGTTCGCAAGGATCCTAAAGGGCCATTATAGGCACTGAAAAACCTGGTACAGTGCATTGAAAGGCACTCTGAAATGAATTTGAAGTGGCTTACATAATACATAAATCAATGTATTTACTTTTTTGCATTTTTTAAACATACTTTTTAGAAACATGACTTATCTGCAACAAAAAAGGAAAGTGCTTTATCTGACATATACTGAGACAGTCTCTGGAGTGATGCCTGTGTCTATACAAACATTCACTTTGAATCCCCTCTGAACGCTTCCTCCGGCTACATGAAAGAGTCCTTCATTTTTGATATATAAAGGTGAAATTACACAACATAAAGTGCAACAAATGCTAGAGCATGCATTTCACTGCATGCTTCTAAAACATTTTTATTGAAGAGGACAGTTCTTTTGCTAAGGCTGTAGAGCATAAGAAAATGTTGAGATTTGAATGAAACTGACACAGTGAATTATCACACTGTGAATAGATGGGATACATGCAGTGGTGAGCAAAACTGAGCTTACTCTCAATTTAATAAAAGCTCTAACCCAAAAGATAATTTTAGTGTCAGATACGGAAATCCGTACAGACTTCATTAATATTAATAGCAAACGATTAATTAAACTATTTTTGCATTTGATGATTCTGACGATGCACATTTTAATGGAATTTGTCAGAGACCTGAACAAAAAGTCTACTGCAGGTCAGAATATTTGTGCAATACACTTTTATTTTTTTAACCACATGCATTTTTCAAGTCACTTCAGAAATCTAATTATTATTGCCTTAATCCCTTGATGAACTAAAGTGGGTTTAAATATCCATAATAAATATATTTGAGGGGAAAAGCCTCTTAAGCAAGCTGAATTTCAGTCCATAAAAAGTAAATCATTGCATTGTTCAAAGTTTCTGCCAATTTTATGCAGTGTACTTGACCACAGTAATCTTATCCAAATCTCATTTCTAAAGGACTGTCATTATATAAAAGTTAGCTGGCTGGGTCATGCTTTGAGAACAGACAGAAACCAAACAGACTATAGCAAACCTAATGTTTTCCATTTTAACATGAGAGGTGTCTGGCGTGTCTGATTGGTGCTTTCATTTTAGGTTTAGGTCCTGCAATTTGTCTTTTTGCCTTTTTAAGTAATGCTAACAGTGAGAACCGTGTTTCCTACTTCACTACAGGGCTAGAACTAAGTACTCTTTACAGTAAGTCGTGGCCAATTGTGGCTTTAATGTGTGAAACAGTGTGAAAGCACCACTGGAATTTGGTTTGGTAGCATGCAGGACAGTCTCAAGCCAGTTAGCCCAACTGATAGTGTTCCCCCATCTGCGGTGTGAATAAATGCCTCTGGAATGCGGCGGTCTGTATCATCACCAGCAGCTAATATTCAGCTTTCACACCTCAGCTCACAGTTAAAAGGATTAGGCAGCTCAGCGGCAGTAAAAGCCCATCTCACTCCCTCCTGTAAATGGCATCATCTCATACATCACACCATCTGAGTCCTGGCATGTGCAGCGTGTGCTTTTTTTTTTTTTTCCTGGTAAATCTCTCTCTCCAAATGAAAATAGCTTTGGCTTTAAATTTTGGTCTTATGTGTTACATCACAAAGCTAAAACACGCAAATGCTCGAAGAAATCGATTCACAGATTGCACACGCACACAAAATCATACAATATGAAAAACACATTAAAAAAAGCACAAACTTTCTTGTCATCTGAACCGCTTTCACCCAATATATTTACTTGAAGCACCCCTGAGCTTTAAAAAATATATATTTGAATAATTAAGGATCACATTTGCATGTTCATAGGTTCTCTGACGTTGGTCATGGTCACATGATATGCAAGTAAACAAAGAAAATATTTAATTTCTTTTTTATTTTGATTGATTTTGAAATTATGTATTTTAATTATTTTTTTCAATTAAAAAAAAAATTGAACTCATAAAAAAAAAAACGTTTTTATTCTTTTACCAAAAAGAATAATAATAATAGTAAAATCATTGTGTTTTAAGTCATATGTAGTTATATTCAACATTTCACAAACTTTATGTGCATGTAATGTAGTGCTATGCAAATTACTTATGCAGATGATATGCAAATGACCAAACTCTGCATGCTTTAAGCGTGCTTCAACAGACTCTTCACTTTTTGCAAAGCTCTGAAGCTGTAGGAGACTTCTTAAAATAGCCACAATAGCTTTTTATTATTATTTATTTCATTTGTTTGTGTGTTTGGGAGTCAGGTTTTGTCTGCACTGTGCATGGAGCACTGCTTGATAAACATCCTAAAATAAAGTATAAAAATGTAAAAATACAGAAAGTTTGTTTGAGAGTTCAATTCAAGGTCAGGAGATATAAAAGTTCACTAGTTCAGTATAAAAACAAAAAAATTAATGAAATAATCTACATTTGTTCTTGTGCAATGAAATATATATTTCACCTTTTTTGCATAATTGGGTCTTATGTGCATTATACTGTTTTTATATTATGCAGTACATGATTTGATAAATAAAATACCTTATTAAAAATAGATAACAGAGAACTGAATCCAGGTCAGCACTGCTCATTAGTCCCAAGGAGCCTATATTGTTCCTTGCAGCAGCCTGATGGGAACAGATTGTAAATGAGCACTCTAAAATGCATAATGAATTCTGCACTAAATTCTTATCTCTGTGATTGATTGGGGCTCGTCTGACCCTTCTAAATTGAGTACAACAGAACTTCCAGAGTGTTTCTGTTACTGCCATTGGCATTATTTAATAAAAGGGAAATATCTGCAGTCGACACACTTTGCAGATCATTAAGGAAATACTCAGACAGACACAAAATAAAAGAGACTTTTACCTGCAACCCATAAAAATATTGTTCACACAAAACACACCGAATTACCTGCAGACAAGCTTGAATAACAGTATTTTATTCTTTCAAATAAATAAAAGCAAGTTAAGGGTATATCTCCTAACATCTTCTGGATGATAATGGTGGCAAATGAAGCACAAACAGTCTTTTCTCCCACCTCAAATACTGTGTTCAAAGTGATTGATTTGAAAGGCACAATATGTCCAGCCAAATTTACACAAAGTCCCTAGTGTTTTCTTACAGAAAGCCTGCAGCTGATGGCTGCATCTGTTGCTCCTGGCTGTTGTTTTATTATTATTTTTTTTTTCTCAAACACATGAGTCATTCAATCTGTCTCATCTCAGGAGTGTTTCATTTTTGTACCTCCGTCTGGAATACAGACGCTTTGGATTGTTTGAAGCTTTCCTGATTGATCCTAAAGTTCTGTTTGAAAGGGAAAATCTGTGAGCTGATAAACCTGACAATGAATAGCTATTAAACAAAAGACTATGAATTATCCATGTCTGTAGTTATTATAAAGAATTTGCATAAATTCAATTTAATTCATAACTGACAATACTACTTTGAAGTGCAAACAACTATAATTAAGCAATATCACACAGAACATTTAGGCATGACTACAAATAAAATATTGCTCTATACAACAGCTCAGTAAGAGGTTAATAGATTTGACAATCTTTTGTTAGTTACTTTTTCTATTTTTGTGCTGCAAAAGAATATAGTTAGCCGACAAAGAAAGTCAGAATTATCTACGAGCAATACCTCATATGGATAAATCAATGTTTGGAACATATCATTTAAAGGAGAAGTCCACTTCGAGAACAACAATTTACAAATAATGTACTCACCCACTTGTCATCCAAGATATTCATTTCTTTCTTTCTTCAGTTGTAAAGAAATTGTTTTTTGAGGGAAAACATTTCAGCATTTTTCTCCATATAATGGACTGATATGGTGATGATATATGATTTTGAACTTCCAAAATGCAGTTTAAATGCGGCTTCAAACGATCCCAACCCTGGTTGTAAACGATCCCAGCTGAGAAAGTAGGGTCTTTTCTAGCGTAGCGATTGGTTACTAAAATAATAATAATAATAATAATAATAATAATAATAAAATAATAAAAATAATACAATTTATATACTTTTTAATGCCAAATGCTCATCTTGTCTTACTCTGCCTGGACTATTTTTGTTCCGCTTCATGACAGTTAGCGTATGTTGAAAAACTCCCATCTCATGTTCTCCCTCAACTTTGAAATCATCCTATATCGCTGTTTTACCTTTTTTGTTAAGGGTGTTTGATCTTCTTTGCATGTTCACTTTGCAAACACTGGGTCGGTACTTCTACAGCTATGATGTTGAAATGATTTTTGAAGTTGAGGGAGAAAATACGATTGGAGTTTTTCAACATACCCTAACTGTCTATAACCGATCATTTCACTAGATAAGACCCTTCTTCCTCGACACAAACGCATTTGGGATCGTTTGAAGCCGCATTTAAACTGCATTTTGGAAGTTCAAAATCAGGGCACCATATCAGTCCATTATCTGGAGAAAAATGCAGAAATGTTTTCCTCAAAAAACATAATTTCTTTACGACTGATGAAAGAAAGACATGAACATCTTGGATGACAAGGGGGTGAGTACATTATATGTGAATCTTTGTTTTGGAAGTGGACTTCTCCTTTAAGCAAATGATTCAATCACTCCAAAAGATTCAACCAATTCTCCTTCATATGCTATGCCCTTAAAATATCAGCTGTTTTTGTAAAGTAAAGATACATACTTTTAAACGCATAGCAGGAAAGTAGGCAAGGTTTGGTACATTCTTCTTCATCACAATTGTGTCTTTAATAGACCACTCTGTCATTTAGTTATGTGCGTCCTGTCACCATTTAAACTGCCTGTCACATCTTGTCACAGTTACATCTTCCATGTTTCATTTAATTTCCCACCCTACTGAAGAGAAATAATGTAGCATGTCATTCTGCCAGTCGTGGGTCGTTCATGCCAAGAACTCTCCTTGTGTTTGCAAATGATGCATTTAAAAGTTAATGACCAAGTGTATTTTTTGTAAAAGTTCACAGTGTTGTTGTAGATTAAATATAATGAGGATAACATTAAATATTATTTTCATCAGGTTATATATTTATTATTAATCACTCAGTTCAAAATCAAATTCTCATCCAAAGCACAATGGGTTATGGACAAAATAGCAGTTAAGAGACTACACTAGACTTCTCACACACAAAAATTCTACAGACACATGCAACAGTTAACAGTGTAACATGACATCCAAAATGTAATATACTTCACTTTAGAGCACTTACTGTTCTTTTAATTCAGCTAAGAGGCCAAAATGTGATACGAAAACTTTGGAACAGTGAAATTTGGATGAGCTTGAATTTCCTGTCTACCTTTGGGACAGGAAACCCAATACCTGTGGGATCCGGGTACCTTTGGGGTCCTCATTTCAGCCTGCCATGCTTTGGGGCACACTAATTCTAATTTTGAATACCATTTGGGATGGATAGTATGCAAACTGGGACACCCTCACACGAAACACCAAATCATGTGGATTCCTACTGCGAAAATAAAAGGGAAATATCTGCAGTCGACACACTTTGCAGATCATTAAGGAAATACTCAGACAGACACAAAATGAAAGAGACTTTTACCTGGAACCCATAAAAATATTGTTGGGTGAATTTACCCAGCGAAAATTCACCCAACAATGATAAAAGTGACTTATAGAGTGCTTAGGAGAGTAATATCCTTCAAAATAACTACAAAACTTTACAGTGCCTGCAAAAAGCCTCAAAATCATATGTACCATTTTTTTTTATTGCATCCTTTTAGGTTAAGCTTTTCATAAATTTCCCTTTCTTGTTGAAATCTCATCAAAATAGTGAGACTGACATTGCAAAAATGAAAAATAAACACCCAGTTGTGAGATACGAAGATGCAAATACAAAAATAAGATTGCAATTATTCAAATAATGATAAAAAAACAAAAAGATTAAGACAAAAATCCCCAAATAAAATTGGATCAAAAGCCCAGATTCTGTAACTATCCTCACATGTGCTGACAAAGATGAAGCGTTTTAACACATCTGACTAACATCATTACATCCGAAGCTTCCAAACAATTCCCCAAACTGTCTAATTCTTGCTTTTCAGGCATTAAACTGTTTTTTGTGGAAAACTGTGGAAATCCTTACAGGTGAGATGAATGTCTTAGTAGTTAACTCCTTGCTCCTGAGCTCATTTATCGTCCAAGCAAAAGCCTGCATGGAAAATAAGCACGCCACATTACTGTTTGTTGTTTTGTGACCATAAATCTACTACTCCAATCATCAAGAATCACAAAGGAAATCACACAATCCCTCATTAGCAAATAAAACAAACAGCACATCTTTAACTTCACATGAAGGGATGCATACGCTTTGATCACTGGAGTCACTGCTGTATGCTCTGTTTGTTGTTTTTAATATATGATCTGGGAAGATTCAACTACTGAATGAATGGTTATTTTCACTCTAATACCAAAATGACACAGATTTAGAGTCCAGTCATAGGAAGTGACCTCCAAGACCCCCCACAAAACAACTGCAAGCAGAATGCAGACCTCACTTTAATGTTTCACAAAGGATATAAAGAAAATGTGTGCCATTTCTTAATGCAAACTATGTTACCACTATAAATTATATACTGAATTCATTATGCTGATTTTATTAAAATCACATTTTAATATTTATAAACTTATATTTTTGAAACTGAGATTTATACATCACATGAAAGCTATTTGAAAAATCTGGAATCTGAGGGTACAAAAAAATCAAAATACTGAGAAAATTTGTTAAAATTGTCCAAATGAAGTTCTTAGCAATGTATATTACTAATCAAAAATTATGTTTTGATGTATTTATGGTAGGAAATTTACAAAATATCTTCATGGAACATGATCTTTACTTAATATACTAATGATTTTTGGCATAAAAGAAAAATCAATCATTTTGACCCATCCAGTGTATTTTTTTGCTATTGCTTCAATAAAACCTATGCTGCTTAAGACTGGTTTTTGTGGTCCAGGGTCACATACAGTGTGTGTGTATATGTATATGTGTGTGTGTGTGTATATATATATGTATATATATATATATATATATATGTATGTATATATGTATATATGTATATGTATATGTATATATATATGTGTATATATATATATATTATATAATGTTTTAATGCTGCTTCATTAAACAAATGCACGAACATTAACATATTTAATATACACAGTGGGGTCCAAAAATCTGAGACTATGAATGAAAGTCTTTTACTCCACTTTGCTTCTGTGTTTAAATTAGATTTTGAATCCCATATTTTCAGTGTGGTCTCAGACTGTTGGACCTCTCTGTATATAGTATATGTTAATAAATAATGGATAAACCACCACACAAGCCATTGTTGCTGGTCATTCATCTTGACACACAAATCAAAGACGCAAAGCTTCTTTATAGCTTCAGTAACTTCAAATAACCTTTAAGTTTCATAGTTCAGAAAGATTCTTTTGATGGATGAACACTTGATTGTATCGTGACGGGACTGCTGTGGCGTATCCAGGTCATTTTATTAAAGCAATAGGCTGTGGCTCTCAAAGGATGCTTCTTCTGATACGAGGAGTAAAATGTCAATCTACAGTCAATGATGAGAGACAACACACCATAATGGCATTTAGCTGTGATATTTAGCCTCTTTTGTCGATTGACCCAGTAACGCTACATGACCTTTCCTCTGTCATTGTTGATGCCAGCTGTTGCAAATTAGGTTCACAAGAACACAAGCATATTTGTATAAAGACTAATAATTTGTAGTTGTAAAGCTCATGAGTTTATATGAACTGCAGTAGAATAGTGATGACTGGTGTCACTAATTCGCTGAGCATGAAATGTGCATTAAGGTTTAGATTTGTCATCCTGAAGATATAATTAAACAGCTTTTTAATTACTATAAGGCACATTGGTTTAATATTCACATTACTAAGATCATGCTGCATCAGGGACATACCTGACAGCTGAAATAAGCATCATTCAGAGACTGCTCAAAAATGATAGATTTTCCATTTAAACTTAAATAAATTTCACATTACATGCCATAACATACTTATTGTATCTAAATGAGTGTCAGTCACTGCACCTAACTTTAGATATGAAGGAATAAGAGGAAGTCATGTTTAACAAAAGCGCCAAAAATACAAATTGTTTAAGAAACCAACTCAGGGACTTTCTTTATTTTGGATTATCTTGAATTGAATTTTTTTATTATTATTATTATTATTATTATTTCAAACTGTAATAAAGTACAATGAAAGCAACATCTAACCGAAAATAGACCAACATACAGAAGACTGTCACGATTCAGATCGGACGAGCTGAACAGACAGCGAGCGATTGCAATCATGACATTATTGATGAAACACGTCAGAAAGCAAAAATAGAACCGTATGGATGCGAGCAAGAAATGTCAGGAGAGATTATACAACCGATAACAAAACAATGAGTGTTTTAACATTTTATGTGTGCAGTCAGGAACAAAACCTCCCATAAGAGCCTCATTCATAATTTTTGAAGTGCATTATCCCAACCCTCATAAAAAACTTATAAAAAATTGACTTCGGCATCTGTGACTTTTTCTAGAGCAGATTGTAGAGCTCCTAGAAAAATAAAACGGCAAATTAATTCTGTGTGATCCTTTTTTGTGTGTATCTCTCTTTCTCTCTCTCTACAGCAAATCCCAAGACATTTAATTTAACCTGTTTTTTGTTCTAATAATTTAAAACAGCATTTTTTTTCATGCAAATCACATTATCTGTAATCATTAAAAGAGCTAAAAGTTACATGAATTTCAGTGTTTTACTAGACTTTAAATTTTTGCTTTAACAGCATATTCTGTGGATTGTTCAGAGCAGAATCTTAAAGACATTTTTTTTTTTCATTTGTCAAATCGTTGCACCCCCCTGTTATTTTGTTTAGTAATAATTTTCTTGCAGTCATATACTCAGTCGTCACCAGTGTGATAATGCAGTGTTATGGCACTTTTGCAGACTAGCTTACAAAATGATGTAGGAAAATCTGCACCTGTTTCAACTGTCTGGACACATTCAGTAATAAAACTGTAACAGCACAGTATTTGTGCTCCGATCTAAATAATAATCACATCCACTGTACTGAGGATCATTTTTTTTTCATTATTATTTTACAAGCAATATTAATGAATTTGTCAAAGCTACTAATGGGCAGATTTACAATAATAAGGTATAATAAGGTAAGGTATAATAAGGTAATTTTATCATGATATATGAGATGAACTATAGCACAGATTTTAATTAGAAGTAGTTAATAAGAGTTTTGCAAAACTCACCATACTGTTCAAAAGTTTGGGGTCAGTAAGATTTTTTTCTCTTATGCCCACCAAGGCTGCAAAATGTAGTAAAACACTATTTATTCCAGTCTTCAGTGTCACATGATCCTTCAGAAATCATTCTAATATGCTGGTTTGGCGCTCAAGAAACATTTCTTACAATTATATGTTGAAAATGGTTGTGCTGCTTTGCTGCTGCCTTTTTTTTTTTAGAACTCTTTGATGAATAGAAAGTGCAAACAGCATTTATTTAAAACTGATTTTTTTTTGGCAATAAAATAAGTGTTTATATATCAAGAGCACATTAAATTGATCACAAGTGGCAAGAGACAATATTCATTTCTTATCAATCACTCAATCAATCAATTGATCAGTCAGTCAGTCAGTCAATCAATCAATCTTAATGATGCCAACCATTTAAACGGTAGCATTTTTTAGGCCTGTTGTGGCACTCACAAATACACTCATTTAGATTGTATCTTTCAAATAAATGAACAAACTGTTTGTTTGTCGGAATGACTCTTATCTAGCCAGTTTTGTCTTGGTGAAATGGCTTTGGCATTTTAAAAAAGTACTGGACACTTGCCAGTCTCTTCCGCTACAGGACTGTTTAAATTTATTATGCGCAACAGGAGGTCTGCAGGACAACAGTCGTACTCCACGACACTGGACATCCTGTCCTAAAATACACAGGCAAAGATAGGGACATGACGCTGCAGTTCTCCATTTGACCAGCGACAAAAAATGCACATTTTGTTCATTCTTGGATTCTATGCTTTAAATGAATTAACAGATAAGCTACTGACTGCACTTTATGTTCTCTGTTTTAGAGAAATAAGGAGGGGCTGAATATGTGAGAGAAACAACAGCACCTTGAAGCTTTGATTCAGTCTGTTTTTTAAGAGTAACTGTGCAGAGAGAAGATCTGTTGATAATTTACAGACACAAGATGGCATAGAGAACCATAGGAAGCTGCAGCATCTGTTTACTATGATTTTTGTTTGACAAGGTTGTGTGAACTGACCCATGGTTAAACTTCTCAGCAAGGGGTTAAGACAACTATTTGTCTCAACTCAAAACTATTTGTGTGTGTGTGCGTTTTCAAAGTTGGTGGAAAGGAAACTAAAGACAGAAACATTAAGACATTTTTGGGCTGACAAAGACTTTTTCAAAAACAATTATTTAAGTGAAAAATGAAACCACCCAAGCACACCAAGCCAAACCAACTAACCAATAAATAAATAAACTAAACAAGAAGCAATTCTCAACTGCTCTTTAGATAACAACATTTACTTCAAGATATGATGCAGTAATCGGAATGTGCTTTGACATTTAGACTAAAATGCAAAATCTGTTTATTTGTTACCTTTTTTCTTAGAAGAGTTGAGTGGAGGTCACGGTTCAGACAACACTGTGACCCTGATCAAAGGTCGTCTAAAGGCCAGTAATAAGAGAATCATCACCCTTGTCATGACAAAAGGCAGTTTAATATTCTTATGCAGGAACAAAATTCTGTGGTGATACAATAGGATCATCAAAATATATAAACATAGCAAATGTAATGCCAAAATGCATGTATTAATAATTGGGATGTCAATTAAACATCAGTTTAGTGTAATTTATTGTTTAAAATATAAAAATTTACCATCCAGCATATACAGTACATAGACTACAGTTCAAAAGTCAGTATGATTTTTAATGTTTGAAAGAAATATAATAAAAACAGTAAAATGCTTAGCTGTTAAACTTTTAAAATGTATTCTTGAGATGGCAGAGCTGATCTTGGTCACACTCAAGTTCTAACTAACTATTAACTACAATTTTTGCCTTAATAAACTCCTAATTTGTGCTTATTAATAGTTAGCAAGGTAGTTGTTAAGTTTAGGTATTGGATAGGATTAAATATGTAGAACATGGTCATGTACTGTAATCTTTACTGTTTTGATTTGTTTAATGTATGCTTTGCTAAATATAAGTATTAAAGAAGTTAATTTACAGAATAAAAATTTCCTGATAATTTACTCACCCCATGTGATCCAAGATGTTCATGTCTTTCTTTCTTCAGTCAAAAAGAAATAAAAATGTGTATACTTTAACCACAAATTCTCATCTCGTACCAGATTTTGCACTAGGTCTGACTTCACGCATTAAGTAATCACGTTGGAAAGGTCACGAGCAGTTCTTCATCTGTGTACTTTGGTTTAAGAAGGTAAGGTTGGGTGAAAAACCTCATCTCATGTTCACCTCCAAATTCAAAATTGTCCGACATCATTGTTTTAACTTTCTTTGTAAAGGGCATTGGACTTTCTTTGCATGCTCTCTTTGGTAAGGTACATCCGCCTATGTCAAACGTGACCTTTCCAACATAATTACATGATGTGTGAGGTCGGGCTAGAGCAAGATGAGCATTTGTGGTTTAAATATATATACATTTTTATTGTTTTAAGAAACTGAATAATTGTTTCGCTAGATAAGATCCTTGGCTGGGATTGTGTAGAGCCCTTTAAAGCTGCACTGAAACTGTAATTTGGACCTTCAGCCCACTGGTCACCACTGAAGTCTGCTATATGTAGAAAAGTCCTGGAATGTTTTCCTCAAAAATGCAACGCTTCTTGCTTCAAATCCAACATAATTCCATCAATAGTTATTTTCTTTTTGGACAGTGTTTGAAACCTGGTGATGCTATTTTCTCTGGAATGGGAAAAGAATCATATCCTTTTCAAGCAGCCATAGAAATGATCTAAAACCCTTTTCCTGTGCCC
Organism: Labeo rohita; assembly: GCF_022985175.1. Classification (NCBI taxonomy): domain Eukaryota; kingdom Metazoa; phylum Chordata; class Actinopteri; order Cypriniformes; family Cyprinidae; genus Labeo; species Labeo rohita. The sequence continues at coordinate 21,181,738 of NC_066869.1, read as the reverse complement.
ACTCAGTGGTTGGATGCAAATGAAGCAATCATGCCTAATATTGATTGCTCTATTCAAACTCCACATTCAAACTAGAGGCTATGAAATCACATCGCCTGAATCCGACGGTTGGTTTCATCTCAGCATTCAACGAAATTTAACTGATTGACAAGTTTCTATCATAAGAACAAAAGGTGTTCACTATACAATAAGTGCTTGATTTACAAGAGCTCTCATTTATGAGTACACAGTCTAGTGACAGTGAGAAAATGGCTTCAATTCCTGTGATTTCTCTCAATGGCATCTCAAAGTTACCATACTATTATTGTTTTGTTTTTATAGCTGTTATTTATGATAATCATCAGTGGTATGACTTTAAAAAAGGTTCTGGGTATAACAGATGCATTAAACATGATGAAGAATGATAGCATTGTCATTTATTGTAAGCTAGTTCACTTTAAATACATTTTTTGTGCTCGTTTTCTAGGTTTAAAATCAACACAGATTGTGCATCACAGAATGTGATATTTTCATACCATCATACCGTTGTTTTCATAGACTCTTAAGTTGAACATGCAAGTTATGATACTTCTGTTGGTCAACCTCAACATTAGTGTTCATGATATGGTGCGCTGTGCAATTACGTCATGAGTTACGAGTTAAACCAACAAACAACATGTACTTAATGTAATTACTTTGTGCAGCTGTGTGTAATTATACATAGTTACTGATATGGCTATTGGAATTAATTATAATAATATGTGTAAAATGGACACTGTAATATGAAGTGATAACATAATCTATCCCAATGTACAAAATACACTATTTATTAAAAAAGTTTGTGTATTGGATATCTTGTATATCTAGAACAGATTTTTCTGTTAAAGATAATGGTAATTAGGGACCAATTTTAACCAATTTGTGAGTCATTTTGTTGCCTAAGCTTTACACAGACGTGCTTGTGCTGAAAATGATTTTACAAATGCTTAGAGAACAGATTTGGGTTTAAATAAAATAGGTAGATGTAATAATGAAACTTTTAACAATGTACAATTAAAAAAAAAAAAAAAAACAAATAACCATGAAGTTACATGTGAAAGTACTCCAGCTTTTCATATGGTACATGTTTGCTCTTTTTTAACTTCCTGGTCAGCAAATTGCTGTGGTCCCTCAGGTTGTGTAAAACAACAGGCTTCCTATTAGTTGGCCTATGGCGTTTCCAAATCTCACAATTTAACGCAAGAGAGCATATTAATGTCCATTATGGCGGATCTGATTATACTGAATAATTATCCTAATTGGAGGTCACACCCCACCTCGCAGCAGACCACCATGATGGGAAGAAATTGTGCTGCGAAACACTGAAAAGTAGTGGAGGAATGTTTTGTTTGCTTTTCAGAGTTAGTGCAGCAGTAAAGCAACAGCAGCAGGATTTTTGTCGGCCTACGAGAGTGTGAGCTGAGATTCCCCTGTGGGAACCGTTATCTTCTTAGAGAAAAAGGATTGAATGTTATGTGAAGCGTCTTCAAAAAAAGCTGCCTCAGAAAAGTTTGCTCAGCTGAATGATGTTCTGACGATCCAAGCAAAAGAATGTCAATATGGATAACAATATTCATAATAAATATGAATATGTAACAGTCAGTGCAAGTGCTGATGCATGAGTTTAATACATGAAGTTACCTGGGAATACCTTATACATCCTGACCTGAATATTTACGCATGTACTGTATACTTAAGGGTATTTAAAGCATTAGTTCACTTAAAAAAAAAAAGAAAATTCTGTCATCATTTATGTACCCTCATGTTATTCCAAACCTCATGACTTCATGTCCCTTGTCGAACACAAAATAAGATTAAAAGAACACAGAAGAGAGATTAAAGACTTTTACAAAGTGTAAAAAAAAAAAAAAATCAAAACAAATGCTATTCTTTAAAAAAAAAAGTGTTTGCGTAATTAATAGTAAAATTCCAACAAATTGAATAGAATAATCCTTTGCATTGCATGAATAAATTATATGTTAATATTAGAGTACATGCTTAAAAATAAAGGTGCTTTAAAAGGTTCTTCACAGCAATGCTATAGAAGAACCATTTTTGGTTCCACAAAGAACCAAAGAATCTCTTTTTTTATCTTTTATAATCTGAAGAACCTTCTTTTGCCACAAAGAACCTGAGACAGAAAGGTTCTTCAGATGTTAAAGGTTCTTTATGGAACAATTTGGACAAAAAAAAGAGCTTTATTTATGGCATCGTAAAGCACCTTAATTTTTTAAAAGTGCAGAATATATTAAACTGTCATAACATTTCACAATACTACTATATAAGTTTTACTATATTTTTTTATCAAAGAAATGCAACCTTAGTGAATATTAAGAGACTTATTTTAAAAACAATAAACAATTTTAAATGGTAGTGTATATTAAAAACAAAAAATAATATAAATATAATAAAATGTAACTAAATTTAATTTTTTATTATCATTGTGTACAACTTTCAACATACCTGCCAAAGAAATTTCACATGCAACTTCCTCACCAGATGCAATTAATAAATTAATCAAATAATTAGTCTTTATTTGGGACATTTCACTAATATTTTCAGGTTAATTTGTTTAATTAAATGGCAATTAATTATATAAACCATTTTAAATAATTAATTCAATATTTTCTTTCTTTCAAATATAACATTCCTCAACACCTTTTCAGATATGATGTTTTATTAACAAGGTTCGGGAGGAGCAGGTCAGACACCTAGCCTAATTATCACAAGAGGAGCTCACTCAAGTCAATCAACGCTATAGGTTTAAATACAGCTGATTTACCTCTATCCATTCGACGGTTTATCAGCATCCCTCCACCACCCCATCTCCTCACTCCGAGTTCTCACTACACCTTCAGTTCTCTGGGTTCGGGCCATTCCCGAGCTCGGAGCCCTTCCCCGGACAGCACGCCAAATATGCATTACTATACTCCGACTAATTATATGTAAGCATGAACTTGTGAACACACACACACTATATTACTCAACTCAAACTATTAACTCACTTACGGTCATTATATGCTCAGATATGGTCACAGGCCAACAAGGTATAAACGTGCACATTATTTAATGCAAATATAGATATGATCACAAGGCTTAAAACATGCATCCACACACAAAAAAACTGCCACCCTTCCGCATTTTTTAGCTTTTGAGCAGCTTTTCCCTGATCTATCCTTGAAGCAGCTCTCTTACACAATCCTTAAAACTGGACTGTGTAAGGTTCACAGCTTGACAGAGGACAAAAGGACATTTGACAGCTGCTAACATGCCCAACAGGTAAACATTTCCAACAAGAGATTACCTTTGAGTATTACAGCATTGTGTTCTATATACCAAAAAAAGTCAAGTTGTTGTTACTGAAAATCGCTGCTCTAAAATAGGGATGTTTCGTAACAGCTTTTTAGGCTCTATTTAGATTCAAGAAACATGCTGAGCTGGTTCCGTAACTTTAAATTGCATGGCAGTCTTGTCACATCCTCATTGTTGCACAAAAATCAGCATATCTCCTTAATTTGCATGTCTTCCTGCTCTCTCTCTTTCCCTCAATGCTTCCACCAGCTCTCTGTCTCCCTCTTCCTTCTCATCTTCTTCTTTTCACTCACTTTTTAATCCTTGTCATTTAGTAACACACACACGTCTCACATAAACCGACTCCGTCCTTGCTGAAAGTCCATTAAGGGCCAATAGTTCTTTCTGACATTTCACCACTATGAAGATCCACTATCATTGTGAGTAAAATGACTGGCCTTCAACCAGCATCAGACACAGGTCATCTGTTTTTCAATGCAAGGTTCTCACACTTCAGTTTTTCAGTTTAATAGCATGTCATCATGCTAAAAACAATTACATTTATTACTATTACATGCCACTGGCAAGCGGTGACTTCTTTAACCAGATGTGCTGAGTGCTAATCTTCAGAAAGTTTCACTTTGATTAGTTTGCTCAAGCATGTTGCCAAATAACAAGTACCTTCAACAAACTTTTTGCCAAAAGATTTAAGAAGATATGTTTTCAGCAGACTTACAAAATTTGTTTTGCTTAAGAAAACATGAAAATATACGGCTATGACTTTTTCAGTTGATGTAGTCACGTTAGTTTTGTATCAAATACAGTGTGATTTTCAGTAATCGAGAGCTGGCAGGAACAGCACATTTTTCCACTTGGGCCAGCAAATTGTGGATGGCTTTTTTTGTGCATGAATTCAACCACGTCAACAAATCAATGAGAATGCGCAACAATAATGATAAGTCATAGCAATAAAACATAAACATACTTTTTGCTTTGTATGTTTAAATAATTTCATGAAATAACATGTTTTTACAACATCAATCAAATGTTTGAAATAACTTCCTTTATGCTTGCATAATACATTCATTAATAGCACACATACATCACAGAGACGTCTGCATTTAGATCTGAAAGGTATTTTTTATTGTGTTTGTTCATCTGCAATATGTCTGTAGGACATTTCCTATTTAATGTCAAATAGACGTGTATTAGATGTCTTTAAGATGTTTATGATTTAGAATGTGTGTAAAACTGACATCTATTAGATTAAAACTATAGTACCCTTCACTGTTAAAAAAATAAGTAAAATTTATGGTAAAAAAAAAAAAAAAAAAAAAAAAAAAAAAAAAAAAAAAAGCGTAAATTCCAGAATTATACCATAAAAAAGTTAGCAATGTTTTAGATTTTACAGGTTTAACTTAAATTTACATTTAAATACCGTAATTTCATTAACTGATATAATGTTAATATGCCAACCTATTAAAGTACTGAAATCTGTTTTGAAGCTTTGTAATACACTGATAACCACCAAAAGCAGGAGGTGTTGAGAAAATCACATGATAAATCAAAGCCCATCACAAGCAGCTTTAAATATTAACACATATAGAAGGTGCACAGTGTTGTTCACACAAACACTAAACACCATCATGGTAACACATGAAACTGAAATAATGCAATAAATATTCATTTAACATTATATGTAACATACAACCCTAATGTACAAAACTAGAAGAAACAGTTATTTCAACAACAACAAACCAAACAAAAAAACATCAAATTTGAAATGTAATGCAGGGAATTCTGGGAATGTCAATTGACAGTTATTCTTTTTTTTTTTTCTATTTTACTTCCAAAAACTGTATACTACTGTAAAAGTAATGTCCAATAGTTTTTTTTTTCTTCTCCTTTATGTAAAACAATTATGTTTGTGAAGGCCAAAAAATGTAAGAATTGACAGGATGGGTAAGTATGTGCCATTCACAATCACTGTATAGCTTTAATGTTTAATTTTTTTCTATGACTGGGCATGTTTATGAATGAACCCAAGTTCAATAATATGGATCATAAATCCATTTCTGTTAGAAAATAAATGCATAAGAGGAGAGTTTAATAAGTATCCTAAGCTGTTCAAACTTGTTTTGTTAAGCTAAAAAGTTAACATGTTTTGTTAAACTAAAAAGAGAAAAAGTCCTTGAAAATGATTGGTAGGAAACCAATTGCAATTTGAAAGTTAGAATTGAAAAAAAAAAAAGAAACTCATTCACCTGTTGAGAGTGTGTTGTCAGATGGTTGAGCTCCAGAAAATCAGTAATAGGGTTGCTTTGACAGTTACAGATTTTAAAAACAAA